>NW_028321881.1:1534375-1841250 GCF_036245765.1 Copidosoma floridanum
ACTTAAAAATAAGAATGGTCATTAATCATAGATTTCCTTTCTTTAATGTTAATCCAACCAGCATTTTTAAGCATTAAACTCTGACTGGGAGAAAAAGATATCAATCTTTTCATTAAAGTTGTTAATCCAACATTTTCATACTTGTCGATTTCCGTACTATTAGGTTCATAGCATATTCTTTTAAACAGATGGTATATAGCGTTATTAACTTGCTTTGTTCTCTCAAGAGAATCATCATCTTTAGTTGTTATACGTCCAGAAATACGTAGAGAACTTTGAGAAGGTAGGAGACATGAATCTTGATGTTTAACTAAGATACGAATTTCATCACTGCTATTAAATGCGGATGCAATGTCGGGTAAATGTGCGTTAATTTTGTAATGCGCAACTGACTCATCGAATACGACGACTGACTGAATCTCAAGAATTTCTTCCATCACGACCTTTTTTCGTTTGCAGGCAGCAAAAGAAAGCACAAGTTATTTGCCATCAAGAGCTCTTACTTTCAGGCCTAACTTTTTTTAAAACCGCACGTTTTGACGTGTTAACGCTCCAGGCGTTCGTTGATGACTGATCTGTCTTATCCATCTTCGTTTATTCTTATAGCTTTATCCAATTTTCTAGCCTCGTGGATGAGTAATTGTCCTAAACTTTGCTGATTTTCTCTCATAGCCTCCTCTCACTTCAATGTTTGTTGTACAGTATGACCATTTTAGATGAGTTGTCTTAAGTGTAGCCGTCAATTTATAACTTCTCGCCAAAAATTAATCAAGTTACTTTCCTGATCAACAATAAGCTCTTAAAGATCATCTATAATTTTAACAGCAACAGTTACATAAATTATTTGTGATGGAATTTTGACAATCTTGTCTGCTGGTGGTACAGCAGAAAAAAATTTGTAAATAATAAGATTTTTTAAATTTATTTAGGCTCCATTGATCTTACACTCAACCCTCAATGTGTTAACTTTGAGAATAGCAATAGGTAAATCAAAGTTGTGAGTACTGGTATCTCTTAGAATTTGTTTAGTAAAGCCTAAAAGACAGCCTATAGAATCTTTTAGTCTGAAGTCAATAGAATAACTACACTGGAACTTGCAATTTTCCACAAGCCAGTTGATTAGGTGCTGCTTACTCAGCCATCTTAAACGAAAAAAAATTACGTAAGTCTTAAAATAGCAAGAAAAAAAAAAAAAAAAAAAAAAAAGGGGGGGGATACATGAATAAAGAGGCATGTCACAAGCCTTTCTGTCTAAGCTCTACTATCTCATACAAATCTGCATATTCTTGTAATAATAGTCGGTAAACCATGGTGGTTCTGGCACCACCCCAGCTCCCCCCCCTGAGATAGTGGTGGGGGGAGAGGCTCTGGCTATAGCTGTGGGTAAAGGAGAGGCGGTAGAGGAGAGGTGGTGGTGGGGGAGAGGCTGATCGGGCGGTGGAAGAAGAAATACGGTCGGTAGAGGCGGTGGGTGGTGCAGACTACTCGGATGGTAACGTCAGGGAAAGGGGGCCTCTTCCGGATGCTGTGACGTCGGATGGTACTGACAGCCCCCTTCCTTTTTGACCACGAATCAAGCTCCGACGTCATCAGGATGGATTCAACAGGTGAAGCTGACAAGGTAGTAGGTGAACCATGGCAGTTCTGGCACCCCCCCAGCTCCCCCCCTTAGGTAGTGGTGGGGAAAGAGGCTCTAGCTACAGCTGTGGGTTGAGAAGAGGTGGTGGAGGAGAGGTGGTGGTGGGGGAGAGGCTGATCGGGCGGTAGAGGAGAGGCGGTGGTGGGGAAAGAGGCTGATCGGGTGGTAGAGAAGAGGCGGTGGTAAAGAAGAGGCTGATCGGGTGGTGAAAGGAGGAACACGGGCGGTAGGGGCAGTGGGTGGTGCAGACTACTCGGACGGTAACGTCAGGGGAAGGGGGCCTCTTCCGGATGCTGTGACGTCGGATGGTACTGACAGCTCCCTTCCTTTCCGACCGCGAATCAAGCTCCAACGTCATCAGGATGGGTCCAAAAGGTAAAGGTGACAAGCCCAACCTACAGCGCGAGAGGGAGATAATTAAGCATGAACGTGAATTTCTTATCAGTGGATGTAGCGGATCGCGTATCCTGTTTAGCTGCGACCAACGTTGGCTTACTCGACGCAGTACCTTGCCAAGTAATAGAGCTATTATTTCTTATCTATACGGATGTGTTAGCCGTAGCCGATGACTTTTCGCTTCCTATTTAGGCGTATAATGTACCAGTGTAATATTTTTTTCTTAGCAAGAGTTGGTGCGACGAGTCATGCTAGGATACACGTATGTGTAAGCCGTGGCCGATAACTCTTCGCTTCTGATTTAGGCGTATAATGTACCAGTATCATATTTTTTTCTCAAGAGCGGGCGTATCGAGTGATGCGTGTTGCCAGAGAACGTGTATACCAATTTATAATCGAAAGCGTATCTCAACATTGCTTGGCTTACTCCCCTTCACCGCAGTATCTCGCTAAAGAATAGAGTCAGTTAATACGATTAAATAATTTTAATCGGCGCAGTAATAAGAAGGCATAAATGAAAAAAATTGACATGGATTTATAAAGAACTAGTTTATTGCATAAGTATTGTGTATCAGGTGTACATTGATTAAAAATATCGTTTTGTCGTTGCTGCTCTTTTAAAATTCATTTTCTTAAGCTGTAGCATTCTTCACAGCACAATGAGCTAAATCAAATTGGTGATTCATGCATTCGATATCATCCATACTATTTTTTTTTAAAGCTGGACATTGCTTAATATCATAAATGTACCTATAAAAATAATTAAATCATGCAAATATTTAGTAAAGCGTATAATCATACTATAAGTAATGTACTTAATAAATAGCACACGGCGCAACCATTCGATTTTTTCAAGACCTTTTACGTAAATAACATCATCTTGTTTAAAAATGGCTCTAAAGGTTGTAGCTAGATCCTCGTGGGGAACTTCTTCTGAGCTCTAACAAAGACCATGGTAATTAAACTTCAACCATCGATTTTCACATTTGTTTTTAGGTAAGAGCTGTGCCCAAGAATATGGAGGCTTAAAGACAAAAACTGACGGTGTAGCATCTTCTTGTAAAGGTATAATAGCGACCTCTTTAAAAATAAATTCGTTGTGCATGGTTTTAAAGCCTTAAACATCAACCACGTACTTCGTCATCTTAACGTTGTGACAATTATTAATTAACTAACCCCTCTATCAATGTGTCATCTCTTTACATACAACTGCTAGTAACCGCTAGTTATCACTCGTATCGCTTTCGCAGAGGAAAATCAGTATACAAGAAAAGTTCAAGCAGCTTGTCATTCATTTGAAAACGTTAACGCAAGCTGTAAGTATAATGGAGCAACTCCACTAGAATTTTGCTAATGCCAACACAATGGAGCGTTACGTGCTTTTCTGTTAAATAGCGTGAATATAATATCAACGCTAACTGCATAGTAATAATATGATTGAGATACGAGATTTTATTGATAACAGTGGAATAGTGCTTAAAAATATTAACGACTACAAGCAGACTGTAAAATTGTCATCGCGAGTGGAAAATAAGTTGTTTAGACAATCAAGATAATTATAATTTTGTGACATGAAAAGATCTTAATAATGCTTTTAAAAATCGCATAAGAACGGCCGTTATGGCAAATAGTGGGCATTTAGATATAATAAAATTCTTCAAGTCTGCGGAAAAAATAATCATTTTAAAAGTGCAAGAAATTATTGACGAGCAAAATGCTTTAAAAATAAATATAGTGTTAGCAGCAGAGTTTTTAAAAGAAAAAATTGATACAGAGACTGTTGAATTTAAATATTTTTATACTAAATCTGATTCCATTTTTAATACGACAGACCTACATGAATGGTTAAAAACGAATGTCCAGAAGCCTATTTTTACAGATATAAAAGCGTTTCAGGAGCGCGATTCTAGATGGACTTTACGCTCAATTTTAAATTTAGTTGTAAATGTAAATAAATACTATGCAATGAGTGGTAGTTCTTACGTAGAACTCCCTACTACTATCGAGAAAAAAAAAGCTTGCGTGAATGTACAGAACGCAGATCAGCAATGCTTCAAATGGGCCATTTTGTCAGCTTTACATCCAGTAAATAAAAATGCACAACGAGTGTCAAATTATACTCAATACGAAAACAGTTATAGTTTCAAGGGGATCACTTTTCCAGTGCAGCCTAAGCAAGTTACAAAATTTGAAAAACAGAATAATGTGTCTATTAACGTGTATTTTTTGGGGAAGAGTGAAAATAGTTATAAAACTTTACCCCTTCACTTGACAGCAGAAAAAAAGGATAAGCATATTAATTTGCTGCTTATACAAAATTTTTATATTGACACGTATAGTGAGGAAAAATCAAAGGAACAAAAAAAATATTGACGGAAAACGTGATAATTTCATTAATGCTGAGACAATGAATGTAGATGAGATAGAAGAAGATAGAGAAGGATTTTTTAATGCTGAGGCAATGGACGAAGATAAAGTAGAAGAAGAAAGAGAAGAATATTTAGAAGAAATCCAAGATGGTAATAATAGTGCTGATGATGATATAAAATACCACTACGTATATATTAAAGACTTATCAAGGTTAGTAAGAAGTTCTTTAACGAAACATCAACATAAAATATATATTTGTGACCACTGTCTTCATTACTTTACAACTGATGAAATGTTAAAAACACATACGGTGGAGAGCGTTAAAGTGAATAAGTGTCAAATAAGCTTGCCGAAGTATGGTAATAAAATTTTAAATTTTGAAAATCACATAAATAAAAATCGTGCACCATTTATAGTATACGCAGACTTTAAGTTTTTATTAAAACCTGTGCATAATAGTGGGAAAGCAATACAACACCGTGAAGCATTAAGTGTTGGATATTATGTAAAGTGCAGTTTTGATAACGCGAAATCAAGATACATTTTCTACAGAAAAAGAAACTGAAAGCAGTGAGAATCCAGCTACCTGGTTTGTGAAATAAATGCAAGATCTTGCCTGAGATTAACATAAAATGTACAACAATCCAGTGCCAATGAGATCATTAACTAAAGAAAAGGACTTTAATTTTTCAATGCTGATATATGTCACATACGTGAGAAGTCCATTAAAAATGATGGAAAAGTTTACGATCATTGCCATTTTACTGGAGAGTTAGTATTATATTTATGAGATTGTAATTAAAAAAATTTTTCTATTTAAACTAAAATTCGCTTTTTTTTACTCAGATATCTTGGCCCAGCTCTCAATGTATGTATATATAATCTCTAATATATATATGTAATATATATGTAATATATATGTAATCTCAAGTATCAGGACTCGCAAGCAGTACCAATAGTTTTCCGTTATCTCAGCAATGATAATGCCCACTTATTTGTACAAGAACTTGTTAATTGCTTTTCTAGAAAAGTAAAAGTTATCCCTCAAACGACGAAAAAATATATTTCTTTTGCGAAGTACGTTAAAGGGACACGCACGAACTTACGCTTCATTGACTCGTATAGATTTTTGCCGTCGTCGCTTGATAAGTTGGGATCTTACTTAGAGCAGTATGATACTCTAAAAAAGGTTTTCAGTCAAAATGATAAATACTTTTTCAAGCAAATCAATATGCTGAAGAGGAAGGGTGTATTACCATACGATTATGTAGCATCATTCGAAAAACTTGAAAAAACCACGCTCTCATCTAAAGATGATTTTACAGTGAGTTATATAATGCACACATAAGTAGTGAAGATTATACGCATGCTGAAACAGTATGGAAAAAATTGCCTCTATAACTCTTAGATAGGATTCAGATCTTTACCTCAAAACTGACGCTCTTCTGTTAACAAAAGTATTTGAAAACCTTAGAAATAATTGCCTCTAGGTTTATAAATTAGATCCTGCTCACTATTTCACTAATCCAGGCTTTCCTTGGGATGCCATGTTGAGAAAAACGAAAGGAAGTCTTATGTATAAGAATATAATGTCAATTGTGCTTAAGTTAATTATTGAGAATTTTTTTCAGATTTTACAAGAACTCATTACTGATATAGATATGTTTATGTTCATTGAAAAAGACATACGAGGTGGAATAAACCAGTGCTGTAACAGATATGTAGAAGCTAATAATCCCTATATGGAAAATTATAAAAAAGATGAAACTTAAAGATATATTAAGCGTATTTTGACGTACATAATTTGTATGGTTAAGCAATGACTGAAAAACTCTCTTATGGTGGATTTCAGTAAGTCGAAAATGTTGAGCAACAGCCTCATGATTTTTATAATATTGGAAATAAAAGTGCTTACGGATATATTGTAGAAGTGGATTTAGAGTATCAAGAGGAGCTCCACGATTCTCATAAAGATTCGCCATTTTGTTCCAAACCCATTTCAGCACCAGGTTCGAGGCAGCCTAAATTAATGACAACATTAAGTAACAAGCATAAATAAGTACTTTATTATGGAGCCCTTAAGCAAGCCACAAAGCATGGATTACGACTGACAAAAGTATATCGAGCCTTAAAATTCTGGCAAAGTGCATGGCTTAAAGAATATATCGATCTCAATAGCATTAAGAGAAAAAAGAATAAGAAAGAGTTTAAAAAAATGTCTTTTAAACCATTAAATAATGCTATTTTTGGAAAAACGATGGAAAATAAGAGAAAGCGTATGGATGTCAAACTTCTCAACCATTAGAATGGACGCTATAGTGCGGCATCGTACATTGTGAGGCCAAATTTTCACAGCTGTGATATTTTTAATAAGAATTTTGTAGCCATACAGCTACAACGTGCAGAAGTGATGATGAAAAAGCCAATATACATCCGGCTTAGTGTCTTAGATTTATTGAAGACACTTGTGTAACGTTTCAACTACCATTATATGCTCTCCAAACTCAAAAATGATTGTAAACTCTTATACACTGATACAGACAGTCCGATATATGAGGTAACAATCCATGATATTTATGAATTGATGAAATTAGATATTAATGAATTTGACACATCAGATTATCCAGAAAATAATAAATTTACGATGCCGTTAAAAAATAAAAAAAATTGTTTGGCTCATGAAAGATGAGTGCATAACAAAAATTATATTAAAATTTGTTGTGCTCAGGAGTAAAATGTTTAGTATTTTTCTTAAAAATAAAAATGTAATTAAAAAAGCAAAGGGTGTTAAGAGTAACATCGTAAAAGCAACTATCGATTTCAACGACTACATTGAGTGCCTACGTCACCAAATTATAAATATTAATCGGAAGCAAATTGATATAAGATCACGTCATTATAAACTCTACACTGAGAGGCAAAATAAAATTGTTCGTAGTTCCCAAGATGCTAGACGATGTATTTTATCAATCAGTACAGATAGGCTGCCATGGGGCCATTATAGGATTAAAATAATAGAAGAACAAAGAGCTGGAGAGTGTGTAGAAAATCAAAGCAGACCAGCAGCCAATGAAGAAGCAGCCAATGTAGAGGGGGAGATTTTTCTAGTAGTGGTAGAGTCCCTATATCATCGGCAGCATCAACCAGCGGAGCTCAGTCAGAGCTGTAGTGAGCAGATAAGAGTATTGACTGCTTCATCATCCAACGCAAGCAGCTAAGGTCAACAACAAGCTCTAAAAAGAACAGGTTTGGAGTTGAAAAATTTCTACAGAGATAAGCAGATCTGTTTGGAACAGCAAAGATCAGAAATAAAGGTTTGTAACGTGTTTTCTTATTCATATATTTTTTTTTACTATATATAAAACTCATATAATTTTCTTATGTTTCAGATGGTTGATTTAGCAGCACTTAATTAGCTGGCCTGTGAAAGATTCCTTCCAACAAAGAAGATCAACGAAATGGTCAAGGGGCAAAGTCATGTAGTGTCGAAGCTAAGAAAAGCTTACACTAAATTTGGCACAAAAGCTATCGCTGGACTAGACGATCACTTCCAAATATTTTTACCTAATCAAGTATCTGAGTATCTTGTGAGTAACGAACTATCATTTAATAGTTTGTTGGAATCTATTGATAGAAAGAAGCTGTCAGTTCGCTATAATGGTGATAGTGTTGAATTTTTTAACCAATAAATGTTTGATTATACAAATACAAGAAAAAAAAAGTTATTTTTGTGAGACTAGTTTAACGTGAGAAAAAACAAATGATACAATCTATTACATGCTTAGAGTTTTTATTTATCTCAATAAATCTTATGTAAGATATAACATTACCATGTATGGTAAAAAAATTTCATTTGCACACATAATTGATAACATTAAAAAACCACAACAAGTTTTATACAAATTTTTTACAACTTCTGAATTTTAATAATTTTTTAAAGTACATATCACTTTCATTCTTTGTTATTATCAATCTAACTGTTATGGGTATTGTCAAAGCCCAACCACTTGACGAATATTTGATTTCCTCGTCGACAAAGAATTTTTTTCAACAAGATAAGTATCAGGATACTTGGTTTTCTGCAGTTCCTACTCGTAGAAGCCTCCAGAAATTGGCTGATTTTGGTAATCTTTCAAATAATAAGTTGGTGGATTGGTTATAGCTACTCGTGTTATAGTGAATACCTCAGTCGAACGGTTAAGTGTGTATCCTTTTTCAAATACTTGCTTAGTATTACTTATTCACACTTTATCTCCCACTTTAAATTTAGGTTGTTTTCTCATCCCCATTGTTCTTAATGAATTTTTTTTCGAAATCTTATTTTTAGTAGCAGCTGACCCATCCTTTGGTTTCATAGCTATTGTCCGATGTTTCCAATTATTATAGGCCGTCAGTAACTTAGGTAAGATGTCAATCCACTTATATCTGCCACGCAAGCTACAATTTTTGCCACATATTACGCTTTGGTGTACGATTAAATCACTCACATATAGATGCTTTAAGGTTACTATAAGTCGAGTACAAGTATATTTTGTTCTTTTGCATGAGAGTTTGGAAATTCACATTGTAAAACTCTTTGCCATGATCTGTTTGCAAATTAGTTGGAACTCTTCCCTCTGTTAATATCGACTTCATAGCTGCAGTCACATCTTTACCGGTTTTATTCTTTACGGGCACAGCCCTTGCATACCTGGAGAATACATCTATAACTGTAAGCAAATACCTATAACCTTTATTTTAATGAGTATAAGGTATCATCTCCACAAGATCAGCTTGCCATGTTTCATCTAAGCCTCGAATATCAAACTTTCGGTGAAGGTAGTTGCATCTGGCAGGTATATAAAGCTCTTTCACCACTGCTTTCATCTCTCTTAACTGTTTTCTGAAGTTATACTAGATATATGTGCTACAATCTTCTTAAGTGTATTTATTTCACGCTGCAAATTTAGTATTGTTTCTGAGAATACATCACTTAAATTGCTCAATAGTAGATCTATTATCTCTTGTTCATCCAAAATGAAACTTTTTTCTTTCTGTAAAATAGTTAGATTTACAGCATCGTGAGGTTGAATAGCTAGTGCAACATTGCACAACCTCTTATTTTCCAAGTCAAATTGACCATCTGTGGTGAGATTATATCCAATTCCTCGAGAACCTCGACTACCACCTTTCGACTTAGCTGATCCACGTCCGAACACGTCAATGCTCATTTTAACACTGAAGTAGAATTGATAACGATGCTCAATATATAATGTTAGCTTTACGAAGCTCCTCAACGATTGAATCCATTTTATTAGTGTGACTAGGATGACCGGCTGATTTTTTTGCCACTAGTTATCTTAGCCGATTGACCAGCTCGTTAGGATCGTCCCAGTAAACGTGGTCCATTTGCATGTTCAGCCTAGCAAATTTAAATGAAGGTATGGACCCACCTTTCTTCTTAATTTAAGTGAGATTAAATAATGGGGCAATAACATAATTGAATTAATTACTATTGTATAAACGAATCGTCTTATTTTTGTCAAATTTTCTTGTATGCGCACTTGACGTTTCCTAGATTTGTTTGTATTTAACTAAATTATCTGGTGTCATGTGCTTTTTATCAAGACACTTTTTTATAAATAACTCCATTTATCCATGAGCCATTCGACATCTTCGATCCTTTGTTTGAACTTGATTATTTTTGAAATATATAGGCGAATCACCAAGTATATGTCGCTCGTTTTTTTCCTTTTTTATCCCATAAATTCGATCTAGTTCTAACTTTTTTCTATCAAGTATTCGTAAGTATGGATTTATAGGCTCATTTTAAGTGATGTCATGCACTTTATCATCATCGTTACTTTTTTCAACAACGGTGTCATAGTCTTTGATAGTATCATTCGACGAAAAAGTATCTTCTTTGTCATCACTGTTACTATTAGCTAATTGAAACATTGATGCGTCGGTATTATTAATTTTTGACTTAAAAGGCTTGAAGAGTTTTTTTAAGTAAAGATTCAGAGCTAAGTGGCACGTTTTAACTTTCTTTGTGTCATCGATAATTATAAGAAGTGGATCAGTAATAGGCTTGAAAGTCTCTCCAATCTGCTTTTCAAAATTTTCTCTTCCTGACTTTAACAATCAATGCTTACGTCGAACAGCTTCTCTAGCTTTTTCAACTTGCCGAAGAACGCCTTTTTTTTCACGAAAAGTGTCCATGTTGATCACTTGATGGTTAACAAGAGACTAATACGCACTTAATAAGTATGAGTAATATTTATAGCAAAAGAATCAAATCCTCTCCTATATCTACCATTATCAACATCTCTTTCCTTGTCTATTACGACAAATCCATGTTTTCCAACTCTCCAACAGTTTACACAGAATTTTTTGAATTCATTGTACGTCATATCAGTATTAACATGATTATTATAGATGTGCTTCAAATTCATGTCATCTTGTCGAAATATTACTAAAAGGTTTAAGTTATCTCTGACTAAGTGCTTTGGAACTTAAGCATAGGATTGGCATAGATAGAAGCAGTCAACGCTTTTGTGACGTCACAAGCAGAAAAAGGCTTTCACATTATCTTGTTTTTAACAGGCGATTTCGTCAATTATCATTATGGAGTTAGTTAGTGGCTTATCCAGAGATATGACTGATTCATGATCGCTATGTGAAAAATACTTTACACCATCTATGGGCTCCAACAGTTGTTCTAAAAACTTATACGTTGACTGATTCAGCGACTTTGAGTAAAGATAAACATTTTTAAATATCCATTCTTTTAGGTGAGTAAGTAAAGCCTGCAAGCTGTTTGTTTTTCCACAGTTTGACGGACCACAAAGAACAGCTCTTATCGTATCGGGTAGCAAATCACCATGGCGTTGGATTTTCTTATCTTGCTTAACAAGTCCGTCGAAATTTCCGACAGGAAGTTTTATATTCTGATCTACGAAGCTCATGTTTACTGTATGCTGACTCAACTGGGACTGAAACATGATACTATATATGGTTTGCCTGTATCTTTTTAAACTCATCTGTCATCGAATTTCCTAATCTTGATTATCAGTTTGTTGAAATTTCTGACAGGAAGTTAAATATTCTGTTTCTCGGAGCTCGTGGTTACTGCATGCTGAAATAGAAAAATATAAATAGTGCTCTACATATATTTTCAAGCTCATTCATCGTTAAGCACTTGGAAAGTAATGATCATTCATCATCGCAAAGGCTGTGGAATTATAAACCCACTTATCAATAAACTGCCTATAGAGCTGCACGTACCAGGATATCAATATTGTGGACCGTGCACTAAACTAGCCAGGAAATTAGCTCGCGGAGATGTGGGTATCAATCCATTGGATCAGGCGTGCAAGCAACACGATATAGCACATTCTCAGGATCAAAAAAATATTACAGCAAGAAACACCGCTGACAAAATTCTTGCTGAAAAGGCGTGGCAAAGATTCAAAGCCACAGATGCTAGTTTAGGGAAAAAAGCTGCTGCTTTAACTATTACCAGTGCCATGGAATTGAAATCCAAACTTGGCATGGGAGCATTCCCTAGTACGAATTCTAGTAAAGTGAGTAAGAACAAAATGAAGCCAAAGAAAACTACTTTGAAAAGCTTGATTCAAAGTGCTTCAAAGTCCATGATTCCCAATCGTAGTGCTTGAAAAGCTATTAGTTCGGCGTTGCAGGGAGCTCAGGATGCTGTGAAAAAAGCTGGTGGTAGGAAAAATATTGCAATACCTCGAGTATTGCCTATCCCGCAGAAAACTGGAGGATTCCTACCATACCTTAATCCTGCATTTGCTGGCCTAAGTGCTATAGGCACTATCACTAATGGTGTAACTGGAGTTGTCAAGGCTATTAATGATGCTAAAGTTGCTCGAAAACAGCTAGTGGACAGTGAGAGGCATAATAAAAAAATGGAAGCACTCTAACTTGAAAAGGGGCTGTTTTTGAAACCACATAAAAACGGCTTAGGTCTACATTTAAGGCTTAGAAAAGGCGTAAGAAATAGAAAAAAAAAAAAAAAAAATTTCTACGTAAAAATGCCTTACCGAGCTCTCACAGACTATGACCTCATCAAGTATGCAAAAGTTTTGAAAATATAGCATTTCCGTGGAAATTTCATGAGAAATGCTTTGCCAGACGATGGCCCACGTTTTTTGAAATCAGCAATGGTCAATCTTGATGATAAAGATGGTCCTAATACTCAATCAGTTGCCTATGGAAAGCAAGGTAATAACGTAACGTATTTCGACAGTTTTAGTGACCTACGGCCACCGATAGATCTACTGCTATATCTTGGTGTACGATGTGTCAAATATAATTATAAAAGGTTCCAAGATCTTGGTACATACAACTGCGGCCATCTTTGCTTAAGCTTTCTTTGTAAAAAACTCTATTATCAGCCAATATAAATGTATTTCAATACTCAAGTAACATTAGTCTTGACAAAACGTCATGGAAGAATCATTGACATTAAGTTTATCAGGAACATCATCTATTCTTAAAGCACAATATTTTCCACCTATCGAGTTGTCACTAGCACATAACTACGTTATTAGTCAAGTAGAACTCCTAACTTTCAATTTTATTCCAAATATCGATGAAGGGAATAATAAATTTTAAAAAGGCAATCAAGGGGTTGTTTTTCCAACTGGCAGCTACAAAATTCAAGATATTAAGTCATTTCTGATCGACGTGTTACCACCCGACGATATAGCTATTAGCATCAAACCAAATAATAATACTCTTTGCAGTGTGATAACGTGTAGTCATACTATTGACTACAGGCCAAAAGATTCTATAGGCCGTCTTTTAGGCTTTACTGAACGAATTCTTAGAGATACCAGTACTCACATCTCAGATTTACCTGTTGCTATTCTCAAGGTGAACACATTGAGAGTTAAGTGTAATATCACTAGTGGAGTCTATATAAACGGAAAAAAAGTTCATACCATCTACGAGTTTTTCCCTGCTGTACCACCGGGATACAAGATTGTCAAAGTTCCTTCGCAAATCATTTATTTACCCGTTGCTGTTCAAATTATAGATCATCTTCAAGTATGCATTGATGATCAGGAATGTAACTTGACTTATTTTCGTGGAGAAGTTATAAATACAAGACTACACTTTAAACAACTCAACTGAAATGGACATAGTGTACAACAATAGTAAAGTTGGACGAGGCTATGAAAACAAATTAACGAGGGTGTGGACGAATAGTCATCCACGAGAAAACAAAATTGAAAGAAGCTATAAGAATAGACTAAAATGGTTGAGATGGATCAGTCGTCGATGAACGCTCAAAGCGTTAACACGTCTTAACATGCAGTTCTTAAAAAACCTAGGCCTAGAAGTAAGAGCTCTTGATGGCAAATAATTTGTGCTTTTTTTTGCTGCTTGTGAACGAGAAAAAGTTGTGATGGAAGAGATTCTTGGGATTCAGTCAGGTGTCGTGTTTGATAAGTCGGTTGCACACTACGACATTCATGCACATCGACCCCACATTGCATCAGCATTTAATAGCTGTGATAAAATTCGCATCTTAATTCAACATCAAGATGTATGTTTTTTATCCTCTCAAAGTTCCCTACGTATTTCTGGACATATAACAACTGGAGATGATAAACCTCTTGAGAAAACAAAACTAGTTAATAACGCCATCTGCCATCTGTTTGAAAAAATATGATATGAACTAAATGGTATAAAAATTGATAGGTGTAAGAATGTTGGATTGACAACTTACATGAAAGGATGGATATCTTTCTCTCCTAGTCAGAGTTTAATGCTTGAAAATGCTGGTTGGATAGACATTGAGGAGAAAAAAAATTATTATTAATAATCATTCTTATTTTGAAGTGTCAATACCTTTGAGTATAATATTTGGATTTGCTGAGGACTATCGCAAATTTGTGGTTAATGCAAAACATGAATTTATTCTCACAAGATCAAGAGATGATGTTAGCGTCGTTATACAAGTACCTGAAAATCAAATTTTTTAAAAGTATAAGCTTGATTTGACTGAGATTAAGTGGCTTGTGCCTTACATAACTGCATTAGACAGACGAAAAACTCGTTTGCTTGATGTTATTGCAAAAGACAAGCCTATTTCTATGAGTTTCCACGATTGGGATTTGTATGAGTATCCTCTTTTGCCAAAAACTTCTAGGCATGTGTGGACTGTCAAATTTTCTAATCAGTTGAAAAAGCCTTGTTTTGTTATTTTGGGCTTTTAAATTAAGCGAAAAAATGATCCTGCTTTTAATGCCAGTCTCTTTGATCCCTGTTATATCAGCAATGTAAAGCTTTTCTTAAACTCACAGTACTATCCTTATTGAAATCTTAATCTTTATATAAATAAAGATCAGTTTTCAACATTATATAATTTGTATAAGAATTTTCAAGCCACCTATTACGGGAAAGAACCAGAACCTATGCTGAATAAAAAGATTTTATCACACACATGCCTCTTATTGTAATTGACTGCTCTAAGCAGAATGAAGCTTTGAAAAGCGCGCCAGTGGACGTGCGCTTGGAAATTGAAGCACGAGAGAATTTCCTGGAAAATGTATCTGCTCACTATCTCATTCTACATGATCGCATCGTAGAGTACGATTCCATTAGTGGTGACGTGAGAAAACTTTTTTAAGCACGATTATAAAATTTAAAAAAAATACTAGCAGTGAAGTTAGTCTTTATCATGATGGAGTACATGGTGGACATGCAAGGCTTAAAGAAGCCTGGCAACGATTATCTGCTTAAAGAGTTGGCGATTTTTTAATTTTATGGAGATGATGAGCCTCAAGTATTTCTCTTCAAGCCGCCATTTCCTTGGCGCAAACTAAATAATAAATACAAACGTGAAAATTTATGGCTTAAGCTATCCTATCATGGATTAGATTGGCAATCAGGTGTTATCGACTACACAGAAATTGGTAGTGTTCTTTGGAAGAATCTCAAAGATGCTAAAAAGATTTTTGTGATTGGAGAAGTGAAAAAAAGGTGGCTTGAAAGAGTTAATTTTCAAGTTGATGATATGGTTGATTATCCAGAGTTTAAACTTCCAACATAAGCTACTGCATGTCCTCATTATAATGGTGCGTATAGATCTATGTGTGCCACGCACAATGTCAAACGAATAAAAAAATTCTACTTTTATATGGAATGGGAAGATGTTACTGATTCTGAAGAAGATGTATGATAAAAAAACCTGATGAAACTGTATTTTTTTTTAAATTATGTCACAAATAAAGGTATTGAATTAAATTGTTGTTATTATTTATGTAGCCTTTCCCTCAAAACTAGTTTAAGATTTAAATATTAAGAACCGATGATTCATTCTGATAAAGCACACACTTGCGCAGTGCCAACACTAATGTGTATATAAATTAATTTCGGTGTAGAGTGCTGCTTACTTTATTATGCAGCATCAAACGCTACGGATACGCTCCTATATTACAGTTAGTACGACGCTTTTAAGCTGCAAAATAAAAATAGAGTTTTACGAGGATTATGTTATTGAGATGAGAGGTTTTCTGGACGCTTCTCAACAGTTTTTACTAAAAAAAGGGGCTGTGGTGTTGCTTATGAGTCCAGCGATCAGTCATTGGATTGTGCGGCCCCCGTGCAATTTTTTCACCTTACCTATGGATGTGCGCCAAAACAACGACTTTCAGTCGAAGCGAGTGCATGGACTTCGCTGGTTCGAGGGTGATTGTTCCATTAGAAAGTTACAGCAACATTTGTACACTGTAACAAGAAATGCACATTGAATTAACGTTTATGAAGATAATACAGCCACTTATTTGGAATCGACCATGGGGTGTACTGTGATTAACATTCAGCAGTATATGGTGCCATCGTGTCACATTCTTAATATGGGATATTCAACAAAGGCGTTAATGTGTGTACTTATGATGTACAAAAAAGTCTACGTAGAAAGCAATATTGCGCACTTAATAAAGCTCATCAAATAAGATTGTGGCTTTGCTCTTTGGTAAAAAGTAGCATTAAACCAGACTCAGAATGTTTTTTAGACGGGCTTAATAGTTATGAGAAGAAATTTTCTAAAACGCTTCCCAGGTGGGATACTGTTAATGGAATTAATGCTAATGATACTGATACTAATAGTGGCTCTGAAACTGATACTAATGTTGGTGTCAAAAACGATGACTGTGAGTAGGCAAAAAAAAGAGTAAAGTAAGCATTGCTTTAGTTATCCTGTGATGATTGATCAGGCAACATCAACAACATGGGTCTGATCTTTAGCAAACCAAAATATAAGAGCCTCAGTAAAAAGAAGAAAGAGGAGGAAATAAAAATAGCTGAAGATCTCTTTTAGAAGGGCACGTTGAGGCATCTCAACCAAAAGTGAAGGGAAATTATTATTCCGAAAATATTTGCTCTCATCCAAATAAAGATGGATATAATATATTTTAAAAAAAAATCAATAACCATGAAATTCTTATATATTTTTTTTGAAGCTACCAAAAATATATGTGTATTAAATTTAAAATTTGTTGTCATTAAAACCCATTTACATACTTTCCTAAAAATCTCAAACTTAAATTCATAAGCTGGCTGAATTCCTTGGCAAGGTACTGCGTTCTCTGGCAACAAGCATCACTCGATACTCCCGCTCTTGAGAAAAAAAATATGATGCTGGTATATTATACGCTTAAATAAGAAGCGAGGAGTTATCGGCCACGGCTTACATATACGTGTATCCTAGCATGACCTGTTGCACCCGCTCTTGCTAAGAAAAAAATATAACACTGGTACATTATACACCTGAATAAGAAGCGAAAGGTCATCGGCCACGGCTAACACATCCGTATAGATAAGAAATAATAGCTCCATTACTTAGCAAGGTACTGCGATGAGTAAGCCACCGTTGGTCGCAGCAAAACAGGATACGCGATCCACTACATCCACTGATAAGAAGTACACGTTTATGCGTGATCATCTTCCTTTCACGCTGTACGTTGGGCTTGTCACCTACACTTTTCAGACCCATCCTGATGACGTCGGAGCTTGATTCGCAATCGGAAAGGAAAGAACCTGTCAGTACCATCCGACGTCACAGCATCTGGAAAAAGCCCCCTTCCCCTGACGTTACCATCCGAGTAGTCCACACCACCCACCACCCCTACTACCTATACCGCCCGTGCCCCTCCTCCCACCGCCCGATCAGCCTCTCCCCCACCACCGCCTCTCCTCTACCGCCCAAACAGCCACTCCCCCACCACCGCCTCTCCTTCACCGCCTCTTCTCCACCCACAGCTATAGCTACAGCCTCTTCCCCCACCACTACCTCAGGGGGAGAGCTGGGGGGTGCCAGAACTGCCATGGTTTAACTACTATTAATTTTCAAATTTTGAACTTGTTCTTTTAAGAGCTTGTTGTTGACTTGAGCTGCCTGCGTTGAATAATAAAGTACTCAACACTTTTAGCTGCTCACTATAGTTTTTACTAAGCTTTGATGGTTGATGCTGCTCAAGATAGAAGTTTTCTCCCACTACTACAAAAATCTCTCTCTCCCTACATTAGCTGCTTTTTCATTCATTGCTGGCCTGCTATGATTTTTCACACTCCCCAGCTCTTTGTTGTTTTATTTTTTTAATTTTATAATGTCCTCCAGGCATCGTATCTGTAGTGTTTGATAAAAGGTGTTGTTTAATATCTTGGAAATTAAGAGCAATTTTATTTTGCCTGTAAGTGTTGAGCTTATGATGACGTCATCTTATAATAATTCACTCCAGATTGATGTTTATAATTTGGTCACGTAAGCATTTAGTGCAGTCACTGAAATTAATAGTTGCTTTTACGACGTTACTCTTAATACCCATTGCTTTCTTAATCACATTTTCATTTTTAACGAGAATACTATAGATTTTACTCCTGACCTCAACGAATTTCAGTATAATATTGCCATTGCACTCGTTTTTCATAAGCTCAATGATTTTCTTATTTTTTAACGGCATCATAAACTTATAATTTTCTAAATAATCTGATGTGTCGAATTCGATAATATCACATTTCATCATTTTCAAAATATCATGGTTCGTTATCTTACATATCAGATTGTATGTATCAGTGTACAAGAGCTTCCAATCATTTTTAAGTTTAGTAAGCATAAAGTCGTAGTGAAAAAAATACACAATTGTATAAGATAAGTCTAAGATACTAAACCCAATGTACATTGTCATTTTCATCATTACTTCTGTATGTTGCAGCTGTACAGCTACAAAATTTTCATCAAAAATATCACAGCTAGGAAAATTTTGCTGTTGCCATCTATGCTGCCACAGTATAGCGTCCATCCTAACGATTAAGAAGTTCGACATTGATACGCTTTCTCACGTTTTTCATCGTTTTTTCGAAAATAGCATTGTAAAAAGTTTAAAAAGCATTTTTTTAAACTCATTCTTAGCCATTTTTCTCTCTTGCTATAAATATTATTGGTCAATATATTTTTTAAGCCATGTACTTTGCGAAAATTTTGAGGCTTGATAAATTTTTGTCAGTTGTATTCCACAATTTGTGGCTCAATATAGGGCTTAATAACTAAGTACATATTTATGTTTGTTATTTACTGTTGTCATTAATTTAGGCTGCTTCAAACTTAGAGCTGCAATGTGTTCGAAGCAAAATTGCAAATCTCTGTCAAAATCGTGGAACTCTTCCAGATACTCTAAATCCACTCCTAAAATATATTTGCAAGCACTTTTGTTGCCAAAATTATGCAAATTATGAGGCTGTTGCTCAACATTTTCGACCTACTGAAATCCACCGCTAGAGAGTTTTTTAGTCATTGTCCAGCCATACAAATTATTTACATCAAAATATGCTATGTATCTTTCATTTTTATCTTTTTTATAATTTTTCATATGGTGATTATTGACTTCTGCATATCTGTTACAGCCCTGGCTTATTCCACATACCTTGTATGCCTTTTTCGATGATCATAAACACATCTATGTCAGCAATAAGTTCTAGCAAAATCTGAAAAAAATTTTCGATTGATAACTAAAATACTATTGACATTATATTTTTCTTCATAAAACTTTCTTTTGTTTTTTTTTAACATGACATTCCAAGTGAAGCCTGGAGTGTTAAAATAGTAAGTGAGATCTAATTTATGAACCTTGAGGCAATTATTTCTAAAGTTTTTTTAAACACGTCTGTTAATAAAAGTATATCAGTTTTAAGGTGAAGATTTAAATACTGCCCAAAAGTCATAGTATCAAAAGTATTTCTACTTATTAAGCATGTGCATAGTCTTCACTACTTATATGTGCATCACGTAGTTTACTGTAAAAATCATTTTTAGATGGGAGGGATGTTTTTTCAAGTTTTTCAAATAATGCTATATAATCGTATGAAAATACACCCTCCCTCTTTAGCATATGAATTTGCTCGAAAACGTATTTATCGTCTTGACTGACAATCTTTTATACAGGGTCATACTGCTCTAAGTAAGTTCCTAACTTATCAAGTGGCGATGGTAAAAATCTATACGAGTCAATGAAGCGTAAGCTTATACTTGTCCCTTTAGCGTATTTTCTGAAAGAAATGTATTTTTCTTTCATTTGGGATATAACTTTTACTCTTCTGAGAAATCCAGTTACAAGTTCTTGTATGAATAAGTGGGCATCACAATTGCTGAGATAATGGAAAACTATCGGTACTGCTCGTAAGTCTTGATATTTGAGATTACGTACATTGTGAGCTGGGCCTTGAAATCTGCGTAAAAAAAAGCGAATATTAGATTAAAGAAAAACATTTTCTCAGTAAAAAAGGTAATGTAATACTTATTCTCCAGTAAAATAACAATGGTCATGATCTTTTTCATAATTTTTAATAGACTTCTCATATATGTGACATATATCAGCATTGAAAAAATTAAAGTCTTTATCTTTAGTGAATGATTTCATTAGCACAGGATTGTTGTACATGCTCTCTAAATTTCAGACAAGATTTTGCATTTCTTTCACAAACCAAGTAGCTGGTTTCTCATTGTTTTCAGTTTTTTTTCTGTAGCAAATGTATCGTGATCTTGCGGTATCAAAACTGCACTTTACATAATATCCAACACTTAATGCTTGATGGTGGTGTATTTCTTGACCGCTATTATGCACAGGTCTTAATAAACACTCGAAGTTTGTGCATACTGTTAATGGTACACTATTTTCATTTATATGATTTTCAAACATTGAAATTTTATTTTCATACCTCAGCAATCTTATTTTACACTAATTTACTTTAACCTACTTTAACGTCTGTGTTTCTAACTTTTTATCAGTTGTAAAGTAATAAAGACCACGGTCACAAACAAATATTTTATGTTGATGTTTTGTTAAAGAACTGCTCACCAACCTTGATAAGTCTTTAATTCGTACGGAGAAGTATTTTATGTCATTATCAGCATTGTTATAACCGTCTTGGGTTTCTTCTAAGTAATCTTCTTGGTCTTCTTCCATCTCATTTTTATCCACTACCTAAGCATTAAAAAAATTACCAGTATCCTTGTTTATGATTTTTTTTAATTTTCCTTTACTATGCGTATCAACATAATAATTTTGTTAAAGCAGCAAGCTATCATCTTTCTTTTTTTTTTATAATGTCAAATAAAGTGGTAAAATAAAATAACAATTTTTACTTTTTACCAAAAAATATACGTTAACACACACATCATTCTGTTTTTCAAATTTTAAAGCTTGCTTAGGCTGCACTGGAAAGGTGATTCCCTCGAAATTATAACTGTTTTCGTACTGTGTATAATTTGACACCCATTATGCATTTTTATTCACTGGATTTAAAGCTCACAAAATGGGCCATTTAAAGCATTGTTGATCTGCATTCTGCACATCTTTGCAAGTTCTTCTTTCTCAATAGTAGAAGGAATTTCTATGTAAAAACTACCATTCATTGCATTGTACTTATTGACATTTGTTACTAAATTAAAGTCCATCCAGAATCGGGCTCCTGAAACTCTTCTTTATATGTAGAAATAGGCTTCTGGACATTCGTTCTAAACCATTCATGTAAGTCTGTAGTATGAAAAAAACATTCTGACTTAGTGTTAAAATAATTAACTTCGACAGTCTCTGTAGCATTTTTCACCATCAAAAACTCTGCTGCTAATACTGTTTTATTTTTTAAATTATTCTACTTGTCGAGAGTTTCTGACACTTTTGAAACAAATATTTTGCCCACGAACTGTATTTTTTTAAAAATTTTATTTTATCAGAATGCCTACTATTTGCTATTACAGTTGATCTTATGAGATTTCTGAAAGCACTATCAAAATTTTTTCATGTCACAGACTCATCATCATCTTGATTATCCAATTTTTTATCGAGCCTTGATCCTTGCACTTTTAGCATTTTATAAAATGCTGCTAAAAACGTTGGTAAAAGGCACTCATTATTAAAGAACTAATTTTCCACCCATGATGACAATTTTACAGACTTGTTATAGTCAGAAATAATTCTAAGCACTATTTCACTTTTGATAAAAAAATCCCGTATCTTGTTTATATTATTATTAAGCAGCAAGCATTGGTATTCTATTCGCACTACTTCACAGAAAATCCCGTAACGCTTCACGGTGTTGGCCTTATCTAAATACTCGTGGTGTTGCTCCATTATGCTTACAGCTCGAGTTAACGTACCTCAATAAATGGCATGCTGCTTGAACTTTTCTTTTACACTGATTTGCTTCTGCTTAAGCGATGTGAGTAATTACAAGTGGTGACTAGCAGTTGTATATAAAGGGATGTCACATCTATAGATGGGTTATTTAACTAATAATCGTCATAACGTTAAAATGACGAAGTACGTAGTTGATATTGAAGGTTTCAAAGCCATGCACAATAAATTTATTTTTATAAAGGTCGCTATTATACTTCTACAAAAAAATGCTTCATCGTAATTTTTTGTTTTTAAATCCCCATATTGTTGGGCACAGCTTTTGCCTAAGAACAATCGTGAAAATCGATGGTTAGAGTTTAATGACCATGGTTTCCGTGGAAGCTCAGGAGAAGTTCCCTACATGGATGTAGCTACAACCTTCCGAGCCATTATCAGAGAGAGTGATGTTATATACGTAAAAGGTCTTGGAAAAGTTGAATGGTTGCGCTGTGTGCTATTTAATAGGTGTATTACTCATAGTATAATTCATACGTTTTACTTTACATTTGCGTCATCTTATTATTTTATAGGTACATATATGATATTAAGCAATCCCTATCTTTAGAAAAAATTGGTATGGATGATATTGAATCTTACAATGAGCTTAATTTAGTTGGTGAATCGTGCAATCACTAACTTAATTCAGCTCGATGTGCCGTGAAAAATGCTACAGCTTAAAAAAATGAGTTTTAAAGGAGCAGCAACGACAAAACGATATTCTTTACTTATTATACACCTGATACACAATACTGATGCAGTAAACTAGTTCTTCATGAATTTATGTCATTTTTTTAAATTCACACCTTCTTATAACTACATCGATTAAAATTACTTTATCGAATAAACTGACTCTGCTCATTAGCGAGGTACTGCGGTGACAAGGAGTATTCAGTAAACTTGAGATACGCTTTTGGTTATAAAATGGTATACATGTTCTGTGTGGCAACTCGTATCACTCGATACGCCCACTATTGCTAAGAAAAAATATTATGCTGGTGCATTATATGCCCAAGTAAAAAGCAGTAAATAATTGGTCACGGCTGAAGCATTCATGAAGGTAATAAGTGATAGCTACATTGATCAGCAAGGTACTGAGTTAAAAAATAAGGGAGCAAGCGTTGAAAAATTTAAAGGGATACACGATTTACCTTTAGTAATAAAATAGTATACATCTTTTCGCCAACAGATTGATCACTCAATACACCTGCTCTCGAGAAGAAAAACAGTATGACTCTGGTACATAATACACCTGAATCCGAAGCGAAAAGTCATCAGTCACGGCTAACACATCCAAGTGGATAAGAAATAATGGCTTCATTACTTGGCAAAGTAATGCATCGAGTAAGCCAGTGTTTTATAGTTGAAAGGGCATACACTTTTCCCAAAGGAAGAGTATAGGTCTTCTCCTTAGCGACTCGATACGCCCGCTCTCGAGAAGAAAAGATTACACCACTCGATGTGCCTGCTCTTAAGAAGAAAAAGTGTTATGCTAGTACACTATACGCCTAAGTAGAAAGTGGTAAATCATTAGTCACAGCTAATGTATGCAGATGGATAAGAAATAAGAGCTTTTCTCAGCGTCGGCAAGATACAGTATTAGAAATAAGTGAGCAAGAGTTGAGCAAATTAAAGGAATACGCAATTTGCTGTGGGAATAGAACAGTACACCTAGTTTCTCTGACATATTGCATTACTCAATACGCCCATACTTAAAAATTAAAAATATTAAGCTGATTCATTTTTCACCTAAACAACAAGCAAAGAGCTATCGGTTACGTTTAACACATCTGTATGAATAAGAAAAAAATAGCTATATAGGTACTGCATCGAGTCAGCCAGCGTTGGTCAGTTGAAACAGCATGTGCTTTTCTCAATAAAAGAGTATACATTTTCTCTTCAACAACTCGAGACATCCACTCTCAAGAAGAAGTCATTCCGCTGAGATGCCTAAAATAATGAGTGGAAGAAAGGAAATAATATTGGCTGACAAGAAATATTCGTTCAGTCTTAATCATGTTTCTTTTGTTACACAATAAGCTTCTTAGTAGCCTACACCTCTTCAACCATCCTGATGTCGGAAGTTGATTCGCCACCAGAAACAAAGGCAGTCGTTAGTACCATTCAACATTACAGCTAGCAGCATCTGGATCATAAGGCCTTACTGCCCAAGTAATCCCTAATGCCCGATTGCTCAATCTCCCCCACCACTAAGTGGCACAATCCCGCCCCACCCACTGCCTCTTCCTACGACCTGATCATGCTTGAACCTCTCTAGCCGCCTTTTTTTCCCCAGCACCTACTCTTCTCTACCGCTTTTCCTCCAGCCTCAACGACCACCACATCCCAAGGAGAGCTTGGGGGGCTGCCAGAACCGGCCTAGTTTATCTGTTATTATAGTTATTAAAATTATTCTTGTTATTATTATTATTATTATTATTATTATTATTAGAATTACTAATATAAGTATTACTATCATTATTATCATTATTATTATCATTATTCTTATTATTATTATTATTATAACTATTATTATTATTATTATTTTTGTTAGTATTATTATTGATTTGTTAGTATATATCAGTGCCCTCCAGTGAATTTGGAAATTCAAAGTGATCAGTGATCCGTTGGGGGCAAAATGTGAGAAAATAAATACATACAAGTAAAGTGAATTTAAATTTTCTTGCGTTGATTAATTAATGCGCAACGTTTCGCTGACAATATGCGTCAGCCTCATTAGGCTACAAAATTAAAATTAAAAAACACACAATGAGTGATCTGGAAGGCTCAAACACAAAAAAACAATACATTTTTTATGTAAATTGTTACCACAGGTACGCGAGAGCTCGTAAGTTTGGTTGACTTACTCGTCACCTGTCGTGCTATCGACTGACAATAAATTACAACAACAAGCCAGCGCTTATATAGGCGGAGCCGCAAAGGTAGACCTTAAAGGGCGATGAACTCGATCGGGACATTCAAACTTTCGTAGTAATGGAAGGTATGCTCTATTAAAGGAAAGCACATCCTCCTTTCTATTAATGTTGTGTTTGTCGAGTTTTACATAAAGCATTTCGGTAATAATTCTTTTTTTGGTAATTCGATTCTTTGTCAAGGATTTTAAAGTTATCCCAATCGAATTCATGGTCAAAATTGATTTAGTGTGCACAAACAACAGAATCAGAGTTTTGACTTTTCATATGTTCACTAATGCGGACCTCCGCCGCTCGCTTTGTTTCACCCACATATGACGCAGGACGATTTTTTAAATTAAACTTATATACTACATTCGTCTGTTTATGTTTATTCGTTGTATCTTTTCCTAAGCGGACGATATGCTGCAGTTTATTGTTGATAAGAGGGTAAGTGTAAATATTGTAGGGTCTTAACATGGTTGAAATTTTTTCAAAATTATTGTCAATGTATGGTATGCCAATTTTGCAGAAAGGGTAGGTGTTTGTAGTGCTTCTGTTATAATTACTATATTTGTGTCTTTTTAATCTCACCTTTACATTTTTATTAATAAAGTTCAAAGGGTAATTGTTTTTTATCAACAGGTTTTTCACCCTAGCAACATTCACACCGTGAAAACGTGTACTGGCAAGTAAGATCGCCCTATCAACCAAATCATAAACAAAACTTCTCTTATTGCTAACTGAATGACCAGAAAAATAATTTAAGATTTGTCTGATAGAAGTAGATTTTTCAAACCAGTCAAAATTAAAATAATTAGAATTTCTTATTATCGTCAAGTCTAAAAAGTTGAGTTTCTTGTCAATCTTCATTTCATATGTAAATTGTAGTTTAGGATGATATAAATTAAAAATGTTTAAAATTTGGTCAATATCGCCAACATTAATAAAAAGTAATACATTATCCACGTAACGAAAATAAAAAGATGGAATAAAATTATAGTTATTTTTTAAGATGGAGAGACAATCATTTTCCAGGTCATCCATTACAAGGTCAGCAAACAAAGGTGAAATAGGAGAACCCATTGGCATGCCGAAAATTTGTGGATAAAAAATGTTGTCAAAAGTAAAAAAAGTATTATTGAACAAAAATTCTGTACATTGTCGAATTCCATCAACCGGGATTCGACGTTTATTCATTATGGTCACAATACGTCGATCGATGCTGCGTAGTACCAACTCTAAAGGAATATTAGTAAATAGGGAGCTGACATCTAAAGACATTAGTCTATAATTAGTAGTGGGTTTTATATTTTTTAGTTTGTTTTTCAATTCAAAGCTATTATTAATGTGTGATATTGGAACTTTGACTGACTTCTTGAGTTCATCGTCAATTACTTTTGCTAGAAAATATGTAGGGCTCTTAATAAGAGAGACGATAGGACGTAAAGGGGCATCAACCTTGTGAATTTTCGGCAAGCCATAACATTTAGCTAGAGTTGTATGTGTGAGCGACAAAGCGTCGAGATGGTATGTTCTAGAAAGGAAGCTGTTGGAGTTGAGATTCTTTAAAATGTTAGAGGTTCTCTTTTGTAGAGAGTTTAATGGGTTTTTTGAAATAATTTTATACGTCGATTTATCAGACAGTAAATTATGCATTCTTTCCGTATAGTCACTTTTTTTGAGACAAACCGTAACGTTGCCTTTGTCAGGAGAGGTGAAAAATATATCGGGATTTTTGTTTAGAAAATTTTTTGTTAATTTTAAATTTTTTGCACGTTGGCGGTCCTTTCTAGAAATAGCTGGCTTTTGTTTACGAGCATTAACTAAATATTGCGATAATTTGTCACGGATTTCGGTCTTCACTCGATCGTTCGTATTAAGGTGTGAGAGACCAACTTCTAGGTTTTTGATAATACATAAAAAATCGCGATCACGAAAAGTTGATGGGAGATTAAAATTCGGTCCAAGAGATACAATTTCGGCGACATCTTTAGGAATGGCTATATTCGTCAAATTGTGTATTGAATCATTATTACTGGTTGTGGTGTTTGTTTTCGGTAAGATTTTTTTAAAATTTTCATGTAACGTATGATTTGATCTTCTGTAGATGGTATTTTGTTTGATGTTGACAAATTTATTATGCAGTTCACAAATATTTTAGTCTTATTTTAATGACGCGATGTGATCTTTTAAACGGAAAATTGAGTTTTGCAAAAATATAATATGTGTGTTAATGTCGCTAATTTCGAAGTTCAGAAATTTCTGACAGAAATGTAAGGTACTTTTGTTGAAATAGTAATGTATCGGTTTACAACGGAAATTGACACTGAAACACTTATTGTTAAGGTGTTTTATGTGGTTAGGAAATACTCTCGCGTACCTGCATTAAAGTAAAAATCTTCGTTGTGCCATACTGGTTGATAGTTGTATGTGCAGGTCCTTCCAGCGTTTTAAAGCATTGGAGGTATGAGCCCCAAATCTCCCTGTGGTGTTTTGGTAGAAGTGTGGGATGGTGTCCGAGTCTTCCTCTGATCAAAGACTCATGTTAATGATTTGTTAGTATATATCAGTGCCCTCCAGTGAATTTGGAAATTCAAAGTGATCAGTGATCCGTTGATCCGTAGATACAACTCTAGCTAAATGTTATGGCTTGCCAAAAATTCACAAGGTCGATGCCTCTTTACGTCCTATCGTCTCTCTCATCAATAGCCCTACATATTTTCTAGCAAAAGTAATTGACGATGAACTCAAGAAGTCAGTCAACGTTCCAATATCACACATTATTAATAGCTTTGAATTGAAAAACAAACTAAAAAATATAAAACCCACTACTAATTATAGACTAATGTCTTTAGATGTCAGCTCCCTATTTACTAATATTCCTCTAGAGTTGGTACTACGGAGCATCAATTGACGTATTGTGACCATAATGAATAAATGTCGAATCCCAGTTGATGAAATTCGACGATGAACAGAATTTTTGTTCAATAATACTTTTTTTACTTTTGACAACATACTTTATTAACAAATTTTCGGCACGCCAATGGGTTCTCCTATTTCACCTTTGTTTGCTGACCTTGTAATGGATGACCTGGAAAATGATTGTCTCTCCATCTTAAAAAATAACTATAATTTTGTTCCATCTTTTTATTTTCGTTACGTGGATAATGTATTACTTTTTATTAATGTTGGCGATATTGACCAAATTTTAAACATTTTCAATTCATATCATCCTAAACTTCAATTTACATATGAAATAAAAATTGACAAGAAACTCAACTTTTTAGACTTGACGATAATAAGAAATTCTAATTATTTTGATTTTGACTTGTTTGAAAAACCTACTTCTTCCGAACAAATCTTAAATTATTTTTCTGGTCATCCAGTTAGCAATAAGAAAAATTTTGTTTTTAATTTGGTTGATAGGGCGATCTTACTTGCCAGTACACGATTTCACGGTGTGAATGTTGCTAGGGTGAAAAACCTGTTGATAAAAAACAATTACCCTTTGAACATTATTTGTAAAAACATAAAGGTCAGATTAAAAAGACACAAATATAGTAATTATAACAGAAGCACTACAAACACCTACCCTCTCTGCAAAATTGGCATACCATACATTGACAATAATTTTGAAAAAATTTCAACCATGTTAAGACCCTACAACATTCACACTTACCCTCTTATCAACAATAAACTGCAGCATATCGTCCACTTAGGAAAATATACAACGAATAAACATAAACAGACGAATGTAGTATATAAGTTTTATTGTAAAAATTGTCCTGCGTCTTATGTGGGTGAAACAAAGCGAGCGGCGGAGGTCCGCATTAGTAAACATATGAAAAGTAAAATCTCTGATTCCGTTGTTTGTGCACACTAAATCAATTTTGACCATGAATTCGATTGGGATAACTTTAAAATCCTTGACAAAGAATCCAATTACCAAAAAAAGAATTATTACCAAAATGCTTTATGTAAAACTCGACAAACACAACATTAATAGAAAGGAGGATGTGCTTTCCTTTAATAGAGCATACCTTCCATTACTACGAAAGTTTGAATGTCCCGATCGAGTTCATCGCTCTTTAAGGTCTACCTTTGCGGCTCCGCCTATATAAGCGCTGGCTTGTTGTTGTAATTTATTGTCAGTCGATAGCACGACAGGTGACGAGTAAGTCAACCAAACTTACGAGCTCTCGCGTACCTGTGGTAACAATTTACATAAAAAATGTATTGTTTTTTTGTGTTTGAGCCTTCCAGATCACTCATTGTGTGTTTTTTAATTTTAATTTTGTAGCCTAATGAGGCTGACGCATATTGTCAGCGAAACGTTGCGCATTAATAAATCAACGCAAGAAAATTTAAATTCACTTTACTTGTATGTATTTATTTTCTCACATTTCGCCCCCAACGGATGACTGATCACTTGGAATTTCTATTATTATTATTATTGTTACTATGATTATAATTATTATTACTACTTAAATTATAATGACTATCATTATTATTGTTATTATTTTATCATTATTATTATTATTATTGTTATAATAATAATAATTAGTATTATTATTATCATCATTATTATTATTGTTGTTCTTTCTACTTCTATTTTTTTTTTCTTTATTTGAGGTCGTCCAGAATGCATTAATGTGACATAAAGGGAGGTTTAAAACCCTTTCCTGTGTGGGACTTGCCGTATGCCTAAGCATGTTTATTTCTCGCTTTAATATTCTAAGCAATTTTGAGTGAACACTCACGAAAGTGGCAAGACCTTTCACATGGGGCACTGAACTTGAAATCCACTTTTACAGTAATACTTCGAGCTAGGGCAACTAAGTGTTAACGATAAACGTGGCCTTCCATTGGTGTATCTCCACCGTCTTGATGTTTCCTTCTCTCTATTCTATCTGGTTATCTGCTGTCTTGCAAAAACATTGATTCCTATTGCTTTCATGACAGTTGCAATAATAATGATAGTAATAATCATAATAATAATAGTTATTATAATAATAATCATGATAATAATAACAAAAACAATAATACAGAAAATAATAATGATTATAATAATAGTTATAATAATTATAATCATAGATGTAATAGTAAGTATAACAATAGTATACTGTATTGAAATTCAATTTTTGCATTCATTGATATTGACTTATTATAACATAGCTTTGCTTGTTTCACAAAACAAACTATAATATTAGCTTTGTTAGCTTATATTTGCTTCCAAATATTTAATTTATATAAGGATAAAGACATACAAATTACCTCTTAGTTTTTTTCTCAAGTGCTTTAATGGGAAATCTTATATTTATGTTGTCATACGAAGAACTGAGGTTAATTTGATGTTTTCATTATTCATTCAGAAATGTTTCATGAGTATATCTGACTCGCAGCATTCTCTGCTTATTAAACTCATCAAAATTTATCCTTAAAGGACTTTTATTCACTATATTTGAGTTCAGTATTAGATCAGTTTTACCAACTAGTAATGTTTCACCGCAATGGAATTTTCACATTAAAATCAGTGACATGAGCATACACTTCAGGTCTACAATTGAGTCAAAAAGGTGTATACTGCTTATCCCAGTTGGGAAATGAGACTACCAGGCCAATAGCAACCTGACAAACACTTAAATTAAGGCTCATATTCAGAGTTGCTGAATTATGACATTTTACACAATTAATATGCTTGTATAAGTACGATGGTTGATAAACAGAACTAAATCATGAGCTACTAAAATATTAAAATTAATTAAGTTGTTGTAGAATTTGACATAAAGTATCATCACATTTATATTTATTGAACCACAGAAATTGTAACACTAGTGAATCTTAACAATGCTTTCATCGTTTACAAATAAAATATTTTCATAATTCTTTGAAAGAAAATTTGTAAGAACAAAAGTATTATGTGTTGCAAGATATAATTATTTGTCTCAAAAAGAAATAATCTTGTACCTGATAATGTGCAATCATTGCAATAGGAAAAGGTTCAGGAGAACGCAGGATCTAGAAATAGTAAAATTTGGAAACTGGACGAGGAAGTGGTGATGGAGTCAAGATCTAAGCTTACTTTACCTGTAAGCAAAAGCAAAACTAAAATAGTAAGAAAACGCTAAATATATAATCTATTCCTCATTAGTCAATGATAAATCTTATTAACAACAGCATAGATTCTGCTCACAATAATGATGTTAAATAATCGATTTTTAGTATTAAAGTAGGGTCAGCTTATCTTTTTTAATAAGAATAATCGTGACAACTTATATAAATAAGCCAGATTTAGTAGTTTTTGGCTATCTATAGTTATAAAAGTTAAAAGCCAATTGTTTATCGGTTAGTAACGAAAAGCACTTCCCCATACAAGGGGCAATTTTTAATTATCTAGACATAAAACTACCGTACAAGGCAATAACGCCAATAAGCTACGCCACTACTGACTTAACAAAAATAATTTTACTTTGCGCCCATTGAAGATCAGGAATGATAAATGCACTTGAATAATCATTTCAGTGCATATCTCTGTACATAAAGCGAGCTGTATTTATTGCCTGTACTGAACTGCACCGCTTGTCAAACCTACGGTTTCTGAAATTCAGGGCTGAAAATAAATAGATTTTGTTTTTTAACATGTCTGTTTTTAAATCTTGCGCCTATGGTAATTTTTGTTAAGAAAGGCATAAGCTATAACCTATTAAGATTTCAGACTATTGTATTTGGAACCATAATCCCATCCGAATGGTAGGGATCCTTTGATACGTAAAGCTGAGTCAGGAGTATTTTTTTAAAATGTCTATTAGATGAAAACCTTCTCTACGTACTGTGTAAGCATAATATTTTAAAAATAATTCCAAGTTTTTGTTGACAGTTAAAATTTTTTCGAACTGCGGGACCAAATGTCCTATGATTTACTTAATTTAAGAATGCTTTAAATCATATAAATAAAATAAATTGACCAAACAGCGTTTGACCATGTATTAAACAAATATCTGTGCACTCGTAAAAAAAAGTCATTAAATTCAAGTGAAACTACTTAAAAACTTAGTAACCAAGAAGACGACTGTTGCAAATTACTTGAGTTAAGTTAATTATTTTAAGGGGTTAAGACTCCACAAGGCGGTGGGTTTTGTAAGCCCAGTGATTATGCAAGGTAGATTTCTGAGGTAATTAACTGCTCCGAAGTTTCTATGTTTAACAACTCGTGTGGTCTTATAGAAAAAAAAAAAAATTTGAAGGTTTTTGTCAGTTTGTCAGTAATAATGGACACCCTGGCATAAGTTTAATAAGCAATCAATGCACCTGTCAAATATATAAGATTTTGTGAAAAATGTTATGGCTATCACAAAGTTGTCTTCACAACTTCAAAAGAAACCGTAAAAAAATTTTCAAGTCATTTGTAGTATTTGATTTATAAAATAAGTGCAATTTTTTTGTTTAACGATAACATACCTCTCTTAATCAAATATATAATGATACAAATATTACGAAAATAATCTAATATTATAGTTAGAAACGTTACAAAATTTAATCTAGCATTGAATAAGAACTTTTAACCAATGTGACTGATCGTTTTATCGGCAAAGATTCAGTACAATTTTTTTAAAGATTTGAAATAAATACACTATTTCTGGAACAAATTTTCCAAACGTAAATAATTAACCAAAATAGAAGAAAAAGGACAAAAGATTTGCAAGTTATCGATAGCAATGTTGAGAGAGCTGTTTACTTAGTTGAACAGTATATTGAAGTTGCTAAGCACTAAGGAAGATTGGAGACAATTCATCTTTTATGCTGTCAATAAATTAAATAAAAATTAAGGTATGTAACAAAAAAACTTACATTAAAAAGTCAGGTAAACGCACCAATAAAATGAAAATATACAAAAAAATTTATGGTCAAATTTTATTTCTGCTCTAAAAAGCGAGCTATTCATTCTATTTTACTCAAGTACTTTTTATTTATGAAACGACAGAGACTTTCTGAACAACTAAGACTTTTTTCTTAAATGTCCTTACGTAAGACCTAATATCTTTGTTGTAATACGGAAAAATAAGGTTATTTGGTATTTTGATTAAATATGGTTAAGGTATTTTGATGTTTCTATAATATTCATAAATTTTTTATAAGTATTCATGTCTTACAGCCTTTTATGCTTTTCTAATTTATCGAAAATGATTGTAAAGGGCTTTTCAATTATTATATTAGAATTCAGTGTGAAATCGGTCGTACCAACTAATAATTTTGCCTTGTTTATACGCTCAATTAACAATTAACTCTGTGCTGCAGTATTAGAGTGTCTCCCTGTTACAGATAAAAGCTTTAAAAACTATGGTTTTATTAACTGTATTGTATGCTGATAATACTATCCTTATTTTTTTTCAGTTTTAAAATAACATTTTAGTTGGAAAAAACATATTTTTAGAATTTTCTCGCATTTGTGTTAACAAAATACTTTTTATTATTATAGCCTTATTAGTGCAAGCTTGAAAGTTAATGACTGAGATGATAAGAACTGAAACGTTGTACAAGTAAAATAGGTTTTTTAACACAAGCTAAGTCATCTTATCGCAGGTTTTATGATTTTTCATGAGTTGAAACGTTGATGGTTCTTTTAGGTATCTGTAATAGAAATAGCCAAGGACACTTTTTTGTTTGCATGGCTACATTAACTCTAGTTTATGAGTGGTGTTAATTCCTTCCGACGAATCTGCATGGGCATAAGACCATGTTTATCTATTATATTCACTGTAACTGTGAAATATTACATTAATTCTCCGTTACACAAGAGTTCGTAGCTTGTTAGATGAGGACATGCAGGAGGTTACCACTTTACTTCTTGCTCTGTAACTTGACTTACTATTGGTCACAAAAGACGGGTTGGGCTGACTAATCTAGGCTTACTACCACTGAGGAGGTTATATGGCGGCAGTATAGTGCCTTACGAAAAAAGGGTAATGCTGCCCTTCGCCGGTAAGTACGCTACTTAAACAAGTTGTCAAAATGAAGAGCGTCAATGAAAAACAACTACTTTAGGCGGTAACCTCTCTGAGAAAATCCGCGGGCAGTTCTGATCTGGTGAAAGTCCAGGTGGCTGCCGTTGGCTCCACGGATTCTGGGGGGAGGCCACAAAGACGTTACTCTCTTAGTAAGGAGAATCATGGCGGAACTGAAACGATTAAGGTCTGACTCTGCTTCAGAGCCACACGATTTTAAGCTTGGTGGAGGGTCCAAGCTGGACCCAGGGGTCGAGTTTCGGAAAAGCGCTGATATCGCATTTAAGATACTTGTGAGTTCGATGATTGACCTGAAGGCGCTTGTGGTTAAGCCCCCCAACACGAAAAAACCACACGTAGTGCTGGACATGTTTGATGCGTCTTTGTGCAACAGACTGTTTAGCGAGCGGTGGAAGATCTAAAGGCTTGTCCTTTTGGACAAGGATAAACCACCCCCCTTGGTTCCGTCGTCGCTCCGACTTTCGTGCATGCTGGATAATGCTGGAAAAATACTCAAGAGGCTGATACAAACTCGTCTAAAAAGGGAAGTCAGTCTTTTGGACAATCAGTACGGGTTTCATGGGGGACGATTGGCGGTCATGGCTGTGGCTGAGGTCCTTGAGTCAGTGAGGGAGGCGTGGAAATCCTGACATAAGACGAGAAGCACCTGTGTCCTGGTGACTCTCGACGTTAGAAACGCTTTCAACTTGGCCAAATGGTCCAACATAATGAGGGCTTTAAGTTGCCAGAATGCACCGGATAACCTTAGGAAGATACTGGATAGCTATCTTCAGGATCGTGTACTCCGGTAGGATACAAAGCATGAACCAAGAGAGAGGCGCCTGACGTCGAAAGTCGCACAGGGCTCCGACAGTGGCCCTGACTTATGGAACCTGGTCTACGATGAACTTTTACGCCTTGAAATGCCTCCGGGGGTCAAGTTGACGGGTTTTGCCGATGATTTAGCACTGCACGTCACAGAAAGATCTCAAGAGGAGGCTCAGCGGAAGATTCAGTGGGTGGTTGCGAGAGTGTCAAAGTGGCTGTGGGATCACGGTCTTATACTTGCGATCGACAAGACGGAGATGGTCGTCCTTACCAGGCAAAGGTGATTCGAGGGGGACCTTCGCCTAAGCGTTTGCGGGTGAAGCAATTTGCGCAAGCCCAGTTGTGCGCTACCTGGGGGTATGGGTTGACTCATGGCTCACATTCTGGGAGCACATCAAGAGAGCAGCCAACAAAGCCACCAAGATTGCGGGAGCGCTAACACGGTTAATGCTAAGCGTTAGGGGCCCGCAAGAGGCCAAAAGACAGCCTTTGGCGTCGGTCTCCAACTTGATACTGCTGTACGGCGCGGAGGTGTGGGTAGATGCAGTTGCGAGACGAGACGTCTGAGAGCGCCTCATTTCGGTGCAGCGCATCGACTCTTTAAGGATCGCTTCCACCTACCGTGGGGTTTCCTCTGCTACTGTTATGGTAATAGCACGAACGGATCCCGTCGTGTTACTTGCGCTGGAGTGGTGAAGAAAATTCCTGGGCTCTGGTGACGAAAGTAATGGTGACAGGTGGTCAAAAACGTTGACGACGTGGCAATAGGAGTGGGACCAGGCTAGTGTGAGTAGATGGACGCACCGGCTGATCCCAAACCTGCGACCATGGGTGGAGGGAGGGCACGGAGAGGTGAATAATGACCTCACTCAGTTCCTCTCTGGGCATGGTCAGTTCGATGCTATCTCCATCGTGTGGTGGTGAAAGCATCCTCCAGATGTGCTGACTGCCCCGCGGTGGTTAATACCGTCGAACACACGTTTTTCGTGTGCGAGAGATGGCACCGTAAGCGTCAGCAACAAGTGAACCAGCTCGCCGTGATGCTCACTCTCGAGAAAATCATTTCTGATATGCTTCGCACCGAAGAGAGATGGAGGGCAGTGGACGGTTACGTCAGGTCAGTGGTCCGTTGCAAGAAGGAAGAGGAGAAAGCCGCCGCTCAGGAAGCCGATGCTGCACCTTAGGTGGCAGCATGGAAAAGCAAGAATTGCTGTAGCGCTAGAAAACGGGTGCCAATCTTCTGGGACCCCGAGTCCTTTTCAGTACTCGAGAGGACTGGCACCTCTAACAAATGGTGGTGAATTAGCTCGTTAATGCTGCGAAATGCGATGGTCTCCCTGGTGGCTTCACCCTGAAGTAATGCTAACTCGGTTCCGGGTCATATCAATAGCCACGCGGCATAGGGGGGGGGGGTGTTTAGTGGGTATGGGTAGTCTAATAATAAAAATCCACTGAGTCCCACACTACCACTGTTCCTGCGGTGTGCCTCAATGCATTTCCTCTCCCTCCATGAAAAAAAAGAGTCATGGGACTGCCAATAAAAGTGGAAACTTAGAACTACGAATTATATTTTTACTTAAATTCTGAAATAAATTAGTATCTATCTACTTTGTTGACTGTTTTTGGAATACATAATCTAAGATAATAGTATTTCTATAATTATATGGGTCGTAACAATAAATATAATAACACGCATTTCTCTTTATTATATATATCTTAAATATTTAAAGATAGAGCTTGCTACACGATAATAAAGGTATTCCTTAAGCTAAAAATTCTGGAAATTGTGCGATTTGTCATGAAAATATTCGTTTTAAATTTGACTACAACAGATACTGAGAAGTAAGGAAAAAAAAATTAAAGAACTTAGACAAATAAAGGTTTAATATTATATTTAGATGAATTTATTTAAAGTCCTGTACATGTAGTAGTTAAGTTATCAAATTGACTTTCCGACAGCAGCTTTAAATACTTACGTAAAAAAGAGTGTAATTATGAGTTTTTTTTTAAATAATTAAGTTTTCTGAGAAACCCATTAAAATATTTTCAAAATAGATGTTCTTTACTAATTACAGAGTTGTTGGAGAGAAGAGTAAGGTAGTTCAATTTGTAACTAAATATTAAATTATCCCTTCATAATTTTATATGAGGTAAGTGTGATGTAAGACACTATAAAGCATTGATTTTATGTCATAACAACGTGTAAAAATGTGATAATAGTTAATTGCGAATATATATACTAGTAGGGCTTCGCTCCCCTGTGCGCTCAGTGTGCCAACCCCCTACTGTTCTAACTTAAAAGAGTCTTTATTTTTTATCTGTTAGTGGAAAGAGGTTGGTGTCCAAAATTTCGTGAGGGAAAAGTCTTTTGATCCACATCGTTAAGCATTAGTGATATATTTATCAGTAAATTTCTACGCTACTCAGAAGGTACTATTGTTGTACAATGAGAAGTTTTACCAGAACTCTCCATTAAGTTTAGAAAAAAAAGTTAAACATTTTTTTTTGATGATTAAATTCTAAGCAACAAAATATAAATTTAAATTATTTTAATTACATATAAAATATCTAAATTTTTATGTGCCATTAACTTTATTTTCTTTTTGTAACAATTCTGCATTGTATATTTTATCAATCAATATAAGTGGTAAGAAAGAGTTTTCTATTTTCAGATTCAATGACTATTATGAAAATAGTTTCGTTACAGTGTTCCGGAGAATTACTGTGATATTTCACAGTTACAGTAAATATAATAAATAAACATGGTCTTATGCCCATGCAGATTGGTCGGAAGAAATTAACACCACTCATAAACTAGAGTTAATGTAGCCGTGCCGACAAAAAAGTGTCCTTGGCTATTTCTATTACAGATACCTAAAAGAACCATCAACGTTTCAACACATGAAAAATCATAAAACCCGCGATAAAATGACTTGGCTTGTGTTAAAAAACCTATTTTACTTGTACAACGTTTCAGTTCTTATCATCTCAGTTATTAGCTTTCGAGCTTGCACTAATAAGGCTATAATAATAAAAAGTATTTTGTTAACACAAATACGAGAAAATTCTAAGAATATGTTTTTTCCAACTAAAATGTTATTTTAAAACTAAAAAAAAAATAAGGATAGTATTATCAGCATACAATACAGTTAATAAAACCATAGTTTTTAAAGCTTTCATCTGTAACAGGGAAACACTATGATACTGCAGCACAGAGTTAATTGTGAATTGAGCGTATAAACAAGGCAAAATTATTAGTTGGTACGACCGATTTCACACTGAATTCTAATATAATAATTGAAAAGCCCTTTACAATCATTTTCGATAAATTAAATAAGCATAAAAGGCTGTGAGATATGAATACTAATAAAAAATTTATGAATATTATAGAAACATCAAAATACCTTAACCATATTTAATCAAAATATTAAATGACCTTATTTTTCCGTATAACAACAACGATATTAGGTCTTATATTAAGACATTTAAGAAAAAAGTCTTAGTTGTTCAGTAAGTCTCTGTCGTTTTATAAATAAAAAGTACTTGAGTGAAATAGAATAAATAGCTCGCTTTTTAGAGCAGAAATAAAATTTGACCATAAATTTTTTTGTATATTTTCATTTTATTGGTGCGTTTACCTGACTTTTTAATGTAAGTTTTTTTGTTACATCTCTTAAGTTTGATTTAATTTATTGACACCATTAAAGATGAATTGTCTTTAATCTTCCTTAGTGCTTAGCACTTCAATATACTGTTTAACTAAGTAAACAGCTCTCTCAACATTGCTATCGATAACTTGCAAATCTTTTGTCCTTTTTCTTTTATTTTGGTTATTAATTCACGTTTGGAAAATTTGTTCCAGAAATAGTGTATTTATTTCAAATCTTTTAAAAAATTGTACTGAATCTTTGCCAATAAAACGATCAGTCACATTGGTTAAAAGTTCTTATTCAAAGCTAGATTAAATTTTGTAACGTTTCTAACTATAATATTAAATTTATTTCGTAATATTTGTATCATTATATATTTGATTAAGAGAGGTATGTTATCGTTAAACAAAAAAATTGCACTTATTTTATAAATTAAATACTATAAATGACTTGAAAATTTTTTTACGGTTTCTTTTGAAGTTGTGAAGACAACTTTGTGATAGCCATAACATTTTTCACAAAATCTAATATATTAGACAGGTGCATTGATTGCTTATTGAACTTATGCCAGGGTGTCGATTATTACTGACAAACTGACAAAAACCTTCAAATTTTTTTTTTTTTCTATTAGACCACACGAGTTGTTAAACATAGAAACTTCGGAGCAGTTGATTACCTTAGAAATCTACCTTGCATAATCGCTGGGCTTACAAAACCCACCGCCTTGTGGAGTCTTAACCCCTTAAAATAATTAACTTAACTCAAGTAATTTGCAACAGTCGTCTTCTTGGTTACTAAGTTTTAAGTAGTTTCACTTAAATTTAATGACTTTTTTCTACGAGGGCACGAATATTTGTTGAAAACATGGTCAAACGCCTAACTGTTCGGTCAATTCACTTTATTTATATCTTTTTTTTTCTTTTTTTTCATACCGGGTTACCACGACAGCCTACTTGGCCTAGTCGCGGGGGCCACCTACTCACCACCTTTGTGTGGGGGTGTATTGCCACACCTATCTCTAAACCTTTTTTTCTTGCATCCTACCTGAATCCATTGGCACAGTGTGAGTATCTCCAGTGGAACACCTTGCCAGTTAAGCTGACACTCTCTGCACCGATGGTGCATTGGGTCCACTCACCACTGTGTAGCCTTTCCCCGGAGAAGACTCTATTATTCCAGGACGTCCATTCCTCGCCTGTTAAGCCGGTACTCTCTGCTGAAGCCCCGTGTTTCAGGGGCGACTCCTCGTCAGTTAGGCCGGCGATCCCTGCCCGATGCCTGGCATCGGGTCCACTAATCGCTACCTATAGCCTTTACACTGTTTCGCATTTACCCAGGCCTGTAGATTTTTGGGGCAAGGAAAAAACGCTGGAATTACTCTGAAGGAAAATTTTACGGAAAAACCCGCCCCAAAACAGCTGGGGTTACATAGGAACTTTTCCCGATGAAAACAGTTTTTGAAAAAATCTGCATTCACTGGGAATCGAATCCACGATCCTTAGAACTGCGTCGTATCAGTAACAAGCACGCTTACCACGGAGGCAACGCTGCTCCATCAATTTATTTACATCATTTCAAGCACTTTTAAATTTTGTAAATCATGGGACATTTTGTCCCGCCGTTACAAAAAATTTTAACTGTGAAAAAAAACTTAGAATTGTTTTCAAAATATTATGCTCACACAGCCCTTCAATACGGTTTTCATCTAGTAGATATTCTTAAAAAAAACTCCTGACTCAGTTTTACATATTAAAGGATCTCCACCAACCGGATGGGATTGTGGTTTCCAATAGTCTGAAATATTAATAGATTATAGCTTATGCCTTTCTCAACAAAAATTACCGTAGGCGCAAGATTCAAAAACAGACATATTAAAAAACAAAATCTATTCATTTACAGTCCCAAATTTCGGAAACAGTAGGTTTGACTAGTGATGCAGTTAAGTACAGCCAATAAATACAGCTCGCACCCTGTACAGAGATATGCACCGAAAAGGTTATTCGAGTGTATTTATCATTCTTGACTATCAATGGGCTCAAGGTGAAATTATTCTTAATAAGTCAGTAGTAGCGTAGCTCCGGGGCGTTATTGCCTTGTGCGGTAGTTTTATGTCTAGATAACTAAAAAGAGCCTCTTATATGGGCAAGTGCTTATCGTAATTAACCAATAAACAATTGTCTTTATAATTTTTCTAACTACAGATTGTCAGAAACTACTTAATCAGGTTTATTAATATAAGTTGTCACAATTGTTTTTATTAAAAAAGAAAAGCTGACTCTACTTTAATACAACATACGTAAGAATTTTCATGGCCGTTATTGGCGATTGAAATTCTTAATCTTTGAAATTAGATTATTTCTTTGAACTGCTATTGAGCAATCACAAGGTATAGAAAGAAAATAAACAATTAACAAAGTATAAATCAACAAATATTTATTTATAGAATTTTACTAAAATACTATCATTAATACATTATTCACTTGAGAAAAAATTGTCTCATCTTTCCACAACAAAGTTATAATCAATTCGTCAGTTACAATCGTTGCAAAAAAGTGCATTGCTTGATTTTTTATTCAGTGTGCTATAAGTGTGTCACGCGACAAGTGGCTAAACGTTTGTTTTAAAGTATGGCTCAATGTCTTGCTGAATTAATGGCTGAATGTACGGCTAAACGTATTTTAACTATTTGGCTACATGACTGACATATTGTCTGCCACTGCTAGCGTGGCCGCAGCGGCTAGCACGGTTTTATTTGTCATTTAAATATTACGTAGAAACGAAAGACCCCTCTTTTTCTATTGTCATTATCTACTTAAAAAATTTGTATCTTTCGATGTAGATAGTCAAAAAAATGCCAAAAGTTCGAGACCATGAAAATATAACGTGTTTTCTGAACTTTTGCATTTTTCGAGGTTATGGAGGCAGAACTTTGAAAAACAGATGCCATTACTAGGAGGCTGAGGAAAAAATCCGTAAAAGTATGTGTTTTGATAATTTTTTTATTAATGCTTTGAGACCGAAATGACGAGTTAAAAACGTCGTATTTTACGCTCGCGCGGGCCGTGCGCAACAGCGCTAAAGCAGTTGACGTGATTCTCCCTATATACGCTTAATCTCGCTCAGTCTCAGCAGTGAGCCACAGAAGCAGCATGAGCTGGACGCCTGTGCTGATTGCTGCAGTATTTAACTATCTCCCTGTTATAGGTATAAACATCGAAAACTATAGTCTCATATACTGTATTGTATGCTTGTAATACCGTCCTTTATTATCATTTTTAAACAAGATTCTTAATTTTAAAAAACATATTTTTAGTATTTCTTGGTAATTTTGTGGAAAGAATACTCTTGGTTGATATAGCGTCATTAGCGCAAGCATGCAAGTTGATGATTGAGATTATAAGAAGTGAAACTTTGGGAAAATTGAATAGTTTTTTTTGCACAAAAGCTAAGTCATCTTATTGCTGCTTCTGCGATTTTTCATATGTTAAAAATGTTAATAGTTCTTCCAGATAACTGTAATCAGAAAAGCCACAACACCTTTCAGTCAGCAAGACTATATTTACTGAAGCTTAGGAGTGGTGCTGATTCCTTTCGACGAATCTGCATAGGGGTAACACCAGGTTTAGCTATGACATCCACTGCACCGGTAGAAAATTTCATTAGTACATTGTTAGACAAGTCTTCATTAATTTTTGGATAAGGACATCTAGGAGATAGCCAGTTTTATTTTTTGTTCTGTTATTTGATTTACTAGTGGGTTCAGCAAGCCATCCTTTCGTAGGGGTCAACATTAAGACAAACTAGCCCGTTGAATTCTTTGATAGGGGTTAACTTTGGGCCAGCTTATCCGTTAGAATCACTGTTAGATCCACAAGTAATTGGTGACCCAGGGGTGAGGCCTTCTTTTCGATTTTTCTCTTTTTGTTTCTTTCTCTCTTTATCTCTTTTTTTTTTTTAATTTGTCTGTGTTAAGTCCCTTTAACCTGTGGTCGTCGTAACACCTATTTATACGAACTTTGCTATTACTTACAAAATTAATGATGTCCCTTTGGTCATATGTTAGTTACTGACTTTCGATTCATATATCTTACTCTTATTAATACCTAAATCTCTTTATAACGAAGTCAGTATTAAATGTGGGTAAAAGATTAAAAGTTATTGAACCTAATGAATAAGCCTTTTCTCGTAATTCTTGTCTTTTAATAGCAGCTGCAATGTTTATTTGCTATTCAAGGCAAATAAATTAATTTTCAACACTTCGTGCTCTACCCATGCAGAATTTTTCGAAAGACTTTTTTTGACCACAAAGATTCAGCACGTATTTTTATATCTATTTAAGATAATGTATAACTTCTTAAGTTAATTCAATATGATAAGCGTAGTAAAAAAATTACTTTTCAAAAGTTTTAAGACTCCTATGGTATTAAAAAGAGAGATCGATTTCTGTTTGGTGACATGTGTTAGCTTAATTATTTTTGGATTTTTAGCACAAGAAACTAAAAGGAACACTTTATCTATACATATGCATAAAGCAATAGCTACAGCAGCTATAGTTTATTCTCACAGAGCTCAGCTCAGCTATACAACTATACAGGGCATTCTAATTTTGAGCCCGAAAAACTATACCACGAGATAAAGCTCATCAAAAGCTCTCGAAAAGCTTTTTACAAAATTTGGATTCGATGGATAATTAACGAGATATTGTTAATTTAATAATCGATCAATTTCTCCGATCACAGAGCACTTAGCCTCAGAAAGTGGGGCCCAAGCATTGTGGAAGGGCGACTATGCATAGCTAAACTCTTTAACGGAGAAAGTGGTAATAGGTATGCCAAGAGACAAGGTTACCGACTGCAGAGATTTGATCAGTTACCGTACCAGCGCAAAATTCAAATAGCAAGGCCGAAATATTTTAACCAGAGATCTAATTTTTGAGAAATGATTACGCACGTCCACTACGCTTATTCAGTGCATATTTTTTTCTTAGTAAATTTCACAGATTAACAATTCCAATCAAATTTTTTTGAACATGCATCGCCTAATAAAAAAAACCAGAATGTGAGAGAGTTTCATGCGTTGAGCTCAAATACTTAGCTAAAATCTTGATCTTTTAACGTTTTACTCCTTAGAGATAAAATTTTAATTTTTTAGATACTGTAGAAAAAGCTTATTTCAAGCATTTACTTGGTCAAATTTTTTTGTTTCATTAAACTTTTTAGTCTAATTTACGAAAGTAAAAAAAAAAAAAATAATTAATGAAATTACGATTAAGCAAGACTTGTGTATTTATGAAGCACACCTGTCTAACGTGTAAGATTTTACTGAAAAAGGATCAGCATTTAATCCATCTAAAGCTTTATCGTCTGAAAAATAACAGCGACATCTAGAAACTAGAGAAAATCTCACGCTTTCAGCGCGATGGCTAAGCGTAAATCAGAATGCTTATTTTTTTATCAACGTGTCGATAGGTCTTGAACCTCTTGGTCCCTGGAGTAACACATGACTTTTTTAAAAACAGCAACAAAATTCCACGCATCGAACTAGTTCATTTATCAAAAATTTTCTGAATCTAGAGCTTTGATTATCTAACTTTAAAAGATAACTATTCTCATGCCCTCCAACGTCAGAAGCACTAAAAGTTCAAGTAGGCGGAAAGGTTTAACATGGTGAGAGTAATTGACTAGCAGAAGCCCCAATTTTAATTTTTGTTTCCTTTTTTTTTTTTTTATCTATGGAAAAAAATTTACAAAATTTTGAAACTACTTTCATTAAAAGAAAAAGTGTAAGAAAAGAAGAAGCCCATTTTACGCTATTAATTGGTCAAATTTTATGCATTTTGTAAATCGTCAACGTAAAAAAAAACATTAGTATTTAATTCATACAAAGCTCTATATTCTGAGAAATTACAAGTAAATTTAGAAAAGCAAGAAAATCTCACGCTTTCAGCACGATTGCTCAGCGCGAATTATAATGCTTGTTTTTCAATCTGCATATCGATAGGTCTTGAACCTCTTTGTCACTGGAGTACCACATGACGAATAAATAAAAAAAAAGCTACATCAAGAAACTAGAGAAAATCTCACGCTTTCAGCGTGATGGCTCAGCGCGAATGATTATGCTTGTTTTTTAATCTGCGTCTCGATAATTCTTAAACCACTTGGTATCTGTTATTCTTATAAGATTTTTTTCCTGTCACACTATTCGCAGGCTTTGGACTGGCTGTATATTATCAAATATATCTGGCGTGTTTAAAAAAAAATTTAATTTTATTGCTGGTTCTACAAGACTCTTCGACTGCCTTATTTTTTATCTACTCTAAAATCTGCAACAAGATGTAAAAAATCATGTTAATGGACTGCAAAACAGTTACAATAACATTTCGAATTATGTTATACCTTTACAACAACTGTTCGATGTGTCCTTCGTTGTTTTCGACAACTAAATTAGCTCTTCGAACAATATTGTGGTCAGATCTTTGGGCCATTCCTCTCTCTCGCACCTCATCGAATGCCTGGACTATTCTCTGTCAGCAATCCTCAGCATCTACAGGTTCAGTTTTGTACACTGATTCCTTGACGCAGCCCCACAGAAAATAGTCCAGCGGGTTCAGGTCAGGGGAACGGGCTGGCCACGCTATTGGATCTCCTTGACCTATCCACCTCTCCGGGAAGGTGTCGTTCAGGTTCCTCGTGACATTACGTGTAAAATGAGCTGGGGCTCCATCATGCTGGTAGATGAGTCTCAGTCGTGTTTCAAGTGGGACGTCCTCTAAAAGCCCAGGTAACTGATTTCGTAAAAAATTGATATACGCTGCCCCGTTCAGCTGAGGAGGCAAAAATACGGGACCAATCTACAAATTAAGTGGATCGTAGAGTCAATATCAAAACGTTAATTAATCCTAATCAGACTTCTTATTTTTAAAAAAAATAATTGAGTAAAACGGTTTTAATGGTATTTTTCATTTGTTAATATAACAATACCACGAAATCATAAAAAATTAGCTTAAACCTCACGTGGGTGACCAGCATCCCCACGAAATGGTAAGACGTTGCCCGTTTTTATCAAACGACGTCGACAAGCACTGATCGTTTCTGGATTTGGATGACGACGGAGAGGCCAACGAGCACGGTATTGGCGAACAGCTTCTTCAAGATTTCCTCCGGCAAAATAAAAAAATGAACCATCTGCGTGTAGTCCTCAATTGCGTAGTTTTGCACAGCACGATTCATCACGATAATTACAAACGGACACAACAGACCAAGGCAACCTTCTTGCGCGAAATAAAAAATAAGAGTACGATCGATTTTTCACGAAAAACGATGTCCTAATGAGCCTAGCGGATTCTTAAGAAGGTTATTTTTTGTAAGCAAGTCAGTCTGACCTGCACGAACATGAACGCTTGCTTAAAGGCAAATTCGAATACAGGCACTTCGTGTACTGAATAGAAAAAATTGACATCCGACGGATTCGACCATAAGATATAAAAATCCAGAGTCTTTCATTTTACGAATGTAGCTAAACCATGGTCTTTATTTAATTCCACAAAAAACAAGCATAACTAACTTGTTGATAACGTTTATTGATGTAATAATTAATTGAAAACCTGCTTTTCCATAGATAATAAAAGATCTTTTTTTTTTTCAAAGTAAAAAATAAAAAAATGGAGGTTTTTGCTGATCAAACACGCTTTCCATGCTGAACCGTACCACATATTTCAACTTTTAATGCTGAGGACGTTGGAGGGATTAAGAATAATTATGTTGTCATCTTAGATAATAATGCGATTAACATAAGAGCTTTGCGATACACGAAAAAGCTTGATGCACGGTATTTTCAAGCTTTTTTTCATTTATTCGTCGTGTGGTACTCCAGACACCAAGAGGTTCAAGATCTATGGACACGCAGATTGAAAAACAAGCATAATCATTTGCACTGAGCAATCGCGCTAAAAGCGTGAGATTTTCTCTAGTTCCTGAATGTAGCTGTTATTTCTCAGACGATGAAGCTTTGTATGGATTAAATACTGATCCTATTTTAGTAAAATCTTACAGGTAAAGAAGGTGTGCCCTATAAACACACAAGTCTTGCTTAATCGTTATTTCATTAATTATTTTTTATTTTTTTTATTTTCATAAATTAGACTAAAAAGTTTGATGAAATTAAAAAATTTGACTAAGTTAATGCTTGAAATGAGCTTCTTCTACAGTATCTGAAAAATCAAAATTTTAGCTCCAAGTAGTTCAACGTTGAAAGATCAAGAATTTTGCTAAGTATTTAAGCTCAACGCATGAGACCCTCTCACATTCTGGTTTTTTTTATCAGGCGATGCATGCTCAAAAAACTTGGAATGGAATTGTTAATCTGTGAAATTTACTGAGAAAAAAATATGCACTGAATAAGCATAGTGGACGTGCGTAATAATTTCTTAAAAATCAGATCTCTGGTTAAAGTAGTTCGGCCTTGCTATTTGAATTTTGCGCTGGTAGGGTAACTGATCAAATCTCTGCAGTCGGTTACCTTGTCTCTTGGCATACCTATTACCACCTTCTTTGTTAAAGAGTTGAGCTATGCATAGTCGCCCTTCCACAATGCTTGGGCCCCACTTTCTGAGGCTAAGTGCTCTGTGATTAGAGGAATTGATCGATTATTAAATCAACAATATCTCGTTAATTATCCATCGAATCCAAATTTTGTAAAAAGCTTTTTGAGAGCTTTTGATGAGCTTTATTTCGTGGTATAGTTTCACGGGCTCAAAATCAGAATGCCCTGTATAGTTGTATTGCTGAGTTGAGCTCTGTGAGAATAAACAATAGCTGCTGTAGCTATTGCTTCATGCATATGTATACATAAGGTGTTCCTCCTAGTTTCTTGTGCTAAAAATCCAAAAATAATTTAGCTAACACATGTCACCAAACAGAAATCTACCTCCTTTTTTAATAACACAGGAGTCTTAACTTTTGAAAAGTAATTTTTTACCAAACACATAAGGTAAACGTGGTTTTTTTCGGAACTTGTTTCCATTCATGAAACATAGAAATTCATGTATTTTTTACGCAACACATTTGGTAAAAATTTATTGTAGCTGTAAGTGTTAATTATCTTTGTGAATTTAAGAGAGATATCTTATAATATATACGATACATGGAAAATATAATTTTGTAAGTAGGAAAAAAGTCAAGCGTCATCTATTTTTAGAACTCAATATATGATTGTACAAAATTTTAAACTAGAAATTTATACAGTTCTAGATGAATTTACTAGTTTGATTCAAGTGAAAAACTAGAATTGTCTTTAACTATATTTTTTAATTCATCTTTTTGAAAAAGTTTTCTTCAAATAAACGTAATTATTAGTCATTAAAGCGCAAAATTAAAGATGAAAATCAAAGAAAAAATATGATAAAATTTTGGGTGTAAATAAAAGCCCTTACCTCAACGTATATATGTATATATGCATCTACAGATACTATAAGTATAATCAATGTCAGATAATGTCTTTCTGCCACATGTAATGGGGCAGCTTCGCTTCTGCCAGGGGTGCCGAGACACCTCACGCATGTTTTTTCTTTTATTTCCTGTTGTCAACAACTTTGTGCAAAAGCCCAAGATTCATCCTCTTCAAGGAAGATAAAACATAGTGAAAGACATGCAAAACAACAAAATGGTGGGACAAAAGAGAGTAATTAGGGGAAAAATTTCGGGACAACTATCAGGTACTTTCAGCCAGAGAATGCGTGGAGGCAAGGCTAGAGACAACTTGCAGCAGCCTGAAGACCCTTAGCGTCAGTCTGACCAAAGACTTGAAAAGATATCAGACGTTAAGAAAAAATTATTTCACGGTTTCCAAGGTCAACGAACGTCAGCACCAAGTACCAACAATCAACGAAGCGCTTCAAGTAGCATGGACACGTTTAAGCAATTTGTGGAAGTATTTAAGTCGACTTTACGCGTGGGTCACACGTTTGTATCTAATAAAAACAATACGTGCTTCCTCTTGGGTCTCATCCTAGCAAAATCTCTTTTGATTTTTTCTGGAAACCCGTTAGGATAGCGTCATAAGAAAAAAACATACGATACAAGCACAGACGAAGCAGGGTATAGCAATCAAGAGAACACAAAACGATTTTTTACTTTACTACAAAGGAAAGCACGAAATTCTGTAAATACGTTGTTGGCGATGGGTTAAGGCGCATATGACATGATTAACATGCTGGCTTTATATTATGGTAACATGCAAGTGATCGCGTGCCCCCTCGTACGCCACATATGTAAGCTACCCTCTTTTGAGGCTCAACAAATCACGCTCACGCACTACGTTACCAACTTAAGAAATGCAGTGGCCACGATTAAGAGCCTTAAACTTCTAAGCTTTTTATGTAGTGCCAATTTACCGCTGAGTATTGTAAAAAAAATTCAAATAATACTTAATGACGCTTAAAACTGATTTGTGGCTGCTACGCTGGACAATAAAACAAAATTGGAAAAATTGTTAGAGTTCTTGTATTGCGAAGCCAAATAAGCAGTAGTGCGGGGTATTTTTGAGTTAGACACGGGTAAGCTTAAAAGTAATGTTGCTTAAATAAAAATAAATGATCCAACCAACCCAAGTCTGACATATGCTTACCACTACGGACAAAGCTGAGCAAGCGTTCATTAATCCGCAAAGTGCGAGCGCATGCATAGTGTTTGAACGAGACAACCATAGAACAGTAAACTGCTATGCATTGGCCTATCTAACTATTAATTTACGTTGTTTTCTTATGTAGAGACTCAAGAGGTGCTTCAAGTGCTTCAAGGCTGGTCACACGCAGCTGTCATACAAGGTACCTAGCTGTGCTTAATAATCAGGAGCAGATCATGTGCTTCCGCCTCATCCCGATTTCCGAGGTAAAAAGCAGTGTTCATTCTTAAAAAAAAACTACATCAGCGAGAATCGATGACCGTCTCAAAGAGCGAGAATTTCTTAAAAACAATGGGCCACAGATGTGACATTCATGTGACATTCGTTGATGAAGGTGCGCGTGATGCAAATTATAAGCCCAACGTGCTCGGTAAATACTTTCACATTATTTGCCAACGGCTGATTAGTCATGCTTCTTGACAGAGGATTGGCCGAAAAGTCAGAACTGTAAAGCATAAAAGCACGTGTTAGCATACAAGGCATACGCAACTACAATGAAAAGTATACATCTTGCACGTTGGTAAATTTCAATACAGCAGGTGACATTTATGTGGTTAGAAACGCACTGGCAGTACCTGGGTTAGCCTTGTTCTTCGCAAACGTGGACACCAAAGAACGTTCACGATATCGTAAAGAAAGCAAGTGTTTTTTTTTCAGTCATACCATGGAGCACGTCCTCCCATTTTGATTAGGCAGGACAATTGGTGGCTCATGGCGAGCTAAGAAAGTCGTTGTATTAACAAGTTGGACGAATCATTGTCACACACAGAACTAGGCTTAATAGCAGAGTATAGTATAATACAGAAAAAAATGGTTGTGAACCTAATAGACAAAGAATACAGAGCCTGCGCAATCTGAGCAGCCAACATTTATTTTCAAGAGTATAGGAATGGGTTGAACTTGTTAGACATGGCAGTACGCCATTAATTTAAAAGAGAGAGTATGGATGTGTGAGAGAGGATGCGGGATAATCCAGTGAGTTGACAGGTAAAAGAAATTTTAAAAGTAACACCCAAGTTGTCGGGAAAAATATTGGAGACTGGTCTGCTATGGAACTATGATGTCGCTCCTAACGTAAACAGTCAGGCAACTGCGATGAGCAGGCTATCTGGGTGAGAAAAGAAAATTAGACAATGAGCCAAATTACGCAAAGTTATATTATTCTAGGATGGCTCAAATTCACGGCATTCATAACTCTGATAGTTATCACTTAAACTTTCAAGCTTTAAAAATGAGTAAAGTAATGTATTAGTATTTATTGTGGCACAAGAAATCAAGAGGTTAGGCTCCAAGACTTTGTTGGTCTAGTAACAAAAATTGAGATTGGAAAAAAATGTTTTATTGTATATTGTTTGTCAGCTTAGTATATTAACAGTTTTATGCCCTTTTTATACATTACAACATCAGAAAGTGCAAATCAACGGCCCTTAAAGGCTAACAACTACTATACAATGAACGTATGCTACTTTTTAGCATCATTTTAGGAAATTTTAAAATTAAGGGAAGTGGGATCGCTGGTAAGTTTTTGTCTTCATTTCTTGAGAAGCAAGATATCTAAAGAAAATGATACTGAGTTATTAAACTTTTTTAAGGACGTTTATCACACGTAGCGTTTTCCGTAGTATGTTCCTAAAATTTCAAAAGTTTTTTTGAACTGATGTTACAAAGTAACACGTAAAATCTGAGACCGTTTCAAATCACGATTTTTTACACTTGAAATGTTGAAAAAACAAATATTATATCAAATCTTTAAAGGCATCAACCAGTTATTTTTGCAACAAAATAAAAAAAAAACAGGTTCAGGTGCATGTGTATAGGTATACTCATCCATGCAATATAGTTGCCAGTGCTACTGCATGTTCGCTCTCCCCTTACCATTCTCTAGCACCCCCCCCCCTCCCCCTACCAACTGTGATAAACGTCCTCAAACTTGCATTCAATTCGTTTGAAATGTGTCCACGAAAATACATTTTTCTGAGTTTACGTGTAGATTTTTCCTCAACATTTTAAGGCTGATAATGACATGCAAAATGAAAGTTTTTAACAAGATATATTAAAAATAAATGTTATAAAAAAAAGCATGTGTTGTACGTGCTTTGTAATTACAATCTAGATAAATTATACAGTGTCTTTATAGATTTTTGGTCTCCTACGTTCAGATCCATAATAATTACTATTGGAATCTCTAACAAACAATGTCATTACAAAAAAAACTCACAAAATAAAAAAAAAGAGCAGGATGCGTTTACACAACGTTTCCATGCGTAGTACAAACGATTTCTATTTACTTTATACAATTGTTTGAGCTCCAAAAAATAATAGAAATTTACTGATCACAATATCGTCATTTAAGTATCTTCTAGCCAATATTTAAAGTAAAATAACAAATTCTAATATAAATCAATGCAATCTTAATATTCTATCGTATGACAACTGCAAAAGTAAGTTCACTGCGTTTTTGCGATATAAATAACTCGAATTAAAGGTAAAGAACATCTTGCTAATGCTAAATCATATGATTAGTTTTCAAAGAAAAAAGAAGATTTTATTTCGTATTCATGCGTAAAAGTGCGACTAATACACCTAAAAGGCAGAAAGTTCTATTATTTGCCCATGGACACACTTCTAGCTCGCTAATTAACTTATGCCCTAGGGATAAACGTACGTGGTGCTACAACCATTTGTGTCATTGAGTCGAAATTTGAGGTAAGGACTCATCTTATCACTAACTATTTTGTGTTAAAATTGTAGAGCGATTGCCACTGTAGTTTTTGAGTTATAAGCGTAGAAGCTTAATTCTTTTAACTCGTGTGTCAGGCATAGGAGTAAAAAATCTCAAACTTGTAGTCATTGTAGAAAAATTACGGGTTAGAAATGCGTAAGCCAGGAGTCAGTGTGTGCTTGGGTACTCAAGTCTTAAGTTATACTTCTATAGCAGACAATATATAATTGTAAATATATCTTTTATAAAGCGATTTTTTGAATAACATAACCCTACTGCGGATTACAAGAATATTTAATTAGATCTGGTTTTAATAAGTACTCTAATATCAACTGAATATTTAAAGGAATATGTTATCTAGGTAAGAGAAGTACAGTGTACAGCCATCGCACGACGTACTGTACACATATTCATTCAGACACACATGCTTATAATTATTCATTTATACAACAATTATAATATATATCTAAAAGAAGGCTTAGAAGAAACATCCTGTTGTACCGCTTTATTTGAAATGGGGTAGTCCTACATGCTGGTGGATGTTTTTTAACTCAAAAACTACCATATTAGGAAATAAAAAAATGTTGAAAGGATAAAACGCAACAAAAATCAAATAATTTATCCATAGAACCGTGTATGAATAAACCAACTGTAGAAAAAAGATTGAAACGATATAGAACTATGCTTGAATATAGTTCGAAAAAAATGATAAAATTAAATAAGCAGCATTTTTTATTTCTTAATTAACAAATAATTAACATTTAAAGAATGTATTAAAATTTAAAAAAACTTCTGCTACAAAAGATATAAAAGTTAAAAAAAATTTCATAATTGAATACTTGGTTTTATAATGTATATAATAAATATAACATTCAAAAACAAATTAGTTAATAAAAGTAAAAAAATATTTGAATTAAAAACAAGCTGTGAACTGCAATATAAGACAAGTAATGGGTAAGGTTCTCTTAGCTCATGGTTAGGTACCTTTAGCTCATGGTTGAGTGGATTCGATCTTCGGCTAATGTGCATAAGGTTGCTGGTTCGTTTCTAGTAGACAGTGGGTTTTTTTGTTTATTTAGAAATTGAATTGAGGAATGAATTAAAAATTCACTAGTATCGTTTTTTTTTCTTTTTTTTTGATTATTATTGTTTTCAGAATTTCCTGAAAAAAATGTTAAAATTTACTTCCATCACATAATTTTTGCGAGAAATTTTTGAAATCGTAGATTTAATTCTGGGGATTTCTCAATATGTGTTGGAGTTTCTGTGATTTTAGTTAATGAGTTTCTTTAAGCTGTGTTGGTAGTAATTAAGGTGAACTATCACTAATTAATGTAGCAAACTACAGAATGATCGTTTATTTAAACAAGTATACATATATACGTCCCTAACTCGCTTAAAAGTACTTTTTCCGTTCGTTAATCTACGGTGGTAAATGTGCGACAAGACCTCTGCACCCTCGGGATACATTTTCTGCCCTTAAATCACTTTGCGCTTATAAACGTGATATGATAAGAGGGCCAAAAGTTTATTCATAGGCACAAAATGACTTTTTATGCCTGTGATAAGGAGAACGTTGTTCGCAGCTTTTGCACGAACATGGTGTGAAATGTACTATTTTATCTACACATGCAAAATTGTATTGATACTCTATACAAAACAGTTGTACGATGTAATTAATGTGTGTAGGTGTATATTTTCATATTTTACTAATATTTATTGCACTATTAATATGAGATTACCTAACATGCTGCCACTCAAAATCAAGAGTGAACTTACCTTGTTCCTAGTTGAACTTAATGCTTGCTGTTGGTTTTGGGTCTATTGTTTTTCCCACATTTAACGTCTCTTTTTGTGTACTTGTTACCTTTTTAATTCTTTTGTCTTATTTTTTGTTTCCTGTTTTCTACGAACAGAACAACAAAATACTGTGTAATATAGTGTTATACGTAAAGACATATAAATCATCTATTTACTCCGTGCACAAACGGCAAAAATTAGAACTTTGATATCCGAATCCCATTTAAAATACATTTAATTACCAACACTACCGCCAAATTCACCACTTTGGCACTAGTGTCGGTGAATACATATATTTTAAATGAGATTTGGGTATTAAAGTTCCAATATTTGCCGTTTATGCACGGAGCAAATAATACGTTTTTTTTAAAGTTGTTCGATTTTTCCGTATCTTAAGAATCAGACAGTTCTTCATCAAACTTAGTCATAACTACATTCCTGGTCACTTGATTTGTATTATTCATACAGTATTTGTGTTCGGAATCTTCATCTATTGTTAAAAAACCAATTGTTATTTTATTAGTCATATATATTGTACAAGCAAAATTATATAATTTATGTACCTAACTACAACTGTACTCTGCGTAGCTTTTCTTCATCCATACTATCTAAAAGTAGAAGGCAATCAATTTCATAACAATGTATTAAATAACGCAATAATATCTATTTCGTTACACAGTACTAGTAGGTGCTTGATTTTTTAATATTTATTTACTACTACAAGTAATCACAAATATTAAGTGGTATTTCTGCGATTAAATTACTTCAAACATTGTCATTTAGATAATTACTTGAGGTAATAAAATGTAAGTTTTCGTGGCTGCTTGGATATATGATTTTAAAGACTTATTAATTTATAAGTAATCAAGTCAAAATTATGTATTATTTACCTGCATGTAGTGAAGAACAATAAAATGATTCTGTTTTAAAAGTAGGTTGGGGTATGAGCTTAAGTGAAAATACAAATTAAAAAATCTTGTTAATAAACAAAGTTTCTTTAATTTTAACTACTTTTGCCATCAAGGGTCACATATATTTTGGATGGATAACCCTAGTACTGCAGTCCAATATAAACCAATAAGAAAACGGTGAGTTTGATTGCACAAAGTATAGACCTAATAAAAATTTTATTGTTTTCTATTTGCCACTTACATAGCAAATTTATTTTATTCAAGTATATGGTAAAAAGCCCATTATTTTTTTCAAATAATAGTTTTTAAGATCGTATTTTCAGAGCCAAATGAATAGTTTATTGAAGTTTATAGGAATAACATTAAATCTAATCGTATGAGGTAATGCTATAATAAATTTTATGGGTGTTTATAGTTATTCGTTGATAAAATTTTTATGTGTTTTTATGAGTCAAAATCCTTGAAAATTTTTACTGAAAAGAATTTTGTGAAACCATTAAAAGGTTTATCAGATAATTCTTATAATTTTTTTATTGTATTTTAGAGTCAAATCGCAATTCATAACCATGCTTGTGATATTATCAAACATTTGCAAGTTTATATGACAGAATAGGAATGAACAGGTGCAAAAACCAATATAAGGCCAATAGCTTGAATAACGTATTGGAATTTATTTGTCGCTCCTGATTTATGAGTGTACATAAGTTTTTTTTTTCAATTACTTTTGATTATTACGTGATGATTACCATTGGTAATCTCATCGTATTTTTTATGTGCGTTCATAGTTATTTGGTAACGGATGTTTTAATAACTTTTTCTTATGAATAACCAATTAAATTTTTATTAAAAAGTATTGTCTTAAGCCGTTAGCTTAAGTACCTTCTATCAGATGCGTCAAATGCATCAGGTGGTTATTTTTTTCCTTTTTTTTATTGCAATTTAAAAGAAAAGTACATTTTTCAACTATACTTATAAAGTTAACATATGTTTAGAATTCTACATATAGAAATTGAGGTGTACGGGTGCAAATACCGATGGCCATAATCTATTGGAATTTATTTGTCTCTCCCAGTTTATCAGTGTACATAAATTTATTTTGTTACAAATTGTGTTGAATTTTTAGGCATTGATCCCTTAATCCGAAACTTTGTTTTTTCTTAGGGTACTAGTTAATTTTAATTACGCATGTATGATGTAACAAGCTTTAATTCTCCTACTCATAATATTTTTTAATGATTATCGTTTTTGAGTTTGCTAAATAATGAATATCTGCATGAACTAATGTGTTATATTCGTTATTGATTTTTGCAGCTTACATCATATTTAAAAAGTTTACATCTGACGAAAAAACATTAAAAAACATGTTGGGACTCATCTGTAAAACCGTCATGTAACTTTTGCTTCCAATACGATAAATAAATTCTATATGAACCTATCGTATACAGCCCATACATTATTTTTGGTAAATAGTTTACGTGTTATTTGCAAAGTGGAATGAAGTATTAGTTTAATTTGATAGGAATTAGTCAACTCTCATTTCTATATAACTATTTAGAAATATTTTAACTCATAATTATATTGTCTTGATCAGTTATTTGTGTTTTAATTTGAGAATCACCATTTTATAGCATATATAGTTAATTAATCTCATTAGGTAACTGTTGCATACTATATGTAACTAGTCTTAATAATGTTATACGCACTTTTTATAATTTGTACGTTGAATTATTTGTCTGTTATTTATTGGACAGTTAGCGCTTATAGCAAATAAAATTTTATTGATACTTATCCGGTTTTGGCAATAAAACTTTCGTATAAATGCGTACAAATCGTAAAACTATAGGCAGACCCACGCCGGTCATTATTCGATTGCAGTACTTTTGTTGTAAAAATGAGGGGAGCTTGGCCCTTCCTGGACTTGTAGAGCCGGAAGAGAGCTCCACTACGCTGACTTATTTATGGCCCTGACAAAGGCCGATCGATGGTGTTGCGTCAAATTATGGGAGTATGATGGTTCCACGGTACGGTACCGGAGGTTTCACGAGTAACTGCCTCTTCACGTGCTCAAACCGCTGGGGGTCTCTTAGCTCAGGAAGTCTCACCCTGAATGACCGGGGTCTACTTCGAGGTATTTCGGCGTACGAGTGGCGTGCCAGAGGGGGGCGAAGAGCCTGGGTCAAGTCAGCTTCCTTATTGCTGCCAGTCCCTCAGCGTCCCGAGTTCCCACTACCGCTGAAGCTCGAGCACGTAGGTTCGTGACCCTAGGTGGCTCGGGGCTAGTCTGTGCTGGTTGGGCTAAGGGAGACCTAGAGGCCAGGTTCACTCGTCATGATGGAGTGGGAGCCTGAGCCGACGATGTGGAAGCTAGGCTTGGGTCGGAGACTTCTGGAGCAGATCGGTCCTTCTGATAGTAGTTCCACAGGTAAGTATTTCTGGGTGGTATTACCACTACACTACGTGGCCGGGTGGTCGACTTGGATGTGCGTCTCCTGGTGTTGCGCCGAATTCGTTGCCTCTCTGAGCGTTTCTTTTTGTTAAGCAGACCCACCGTGGAAGGTGCATGGAGTGCCTTCGTGGCCTGTCCGGGTGTGTCGTGGTAGAGTAGCTCCAGGAGGATCTCTGTGTCGAGGGTCTGGGTGGCTGCTAGTTCTATGAATGGGAGGTGTGGGTCCCGCAACGGGAAATGGAAAGACCGAGGTAAATAAGTGGACGCTGTGTTGGTGAACAACTGCTCTTTATTGATTCAAATGGTCCTGGTCGGATTGCTCCTGGGCTCACTGGGTGGCTCTGGAGATCCAATCGGTAGCCGGTACGTCCAGCTGGCCAATGACTCCGTATGTCACCGTGGTGTAGGACCGACTGCCGCGAGGCCCTGAAAGCGCCCTCTTATATGAACCCTGCTGTCGCTTCGCCGATGTTACGGTGGAAGGGGTAACAATCATGCGCAAGTGTTTAGTGGAAAGGGTAAAACTGAATACCGCTGTACATGCCCTTTTCAGGGTCATCAATTTCAAAATGAATTATTTTTTATGATCGATTTTACGTTTGGTTTAATGTACCGTCTTCTTCAATAGATGATTTTTTTTCTAACATTGAATCTTATACAGTTTTTAATACAATAGTTTTTTACTTAATACAAATTAAAAGAAATAATCATATAAATAGCGGTAAAGTAAAATAAGTCCCAACAAATTTTTAGCAATCACGCGCAGAAATCGCGTTTTTCTTATAAATTTTAATAAACTTCATTGGCCATGAGAAAAGCTACAGATATATCTGAAAATGACGAAAGGAATCCATAAGAAACTGATCATGTAGTAGTACAAATGCTGTTAACAATTATAATAGAAAACAAGTACACTAATTTAGTAGTATAAAATAACTACAATTAAAATTGGGCAGGGATTCTTAATAATTACTAATAATATCAATGCCTTAAATCGCTGTTCTGTGTAATAAAAACCAATATTTCCACAAAAGTATCGTGCCATGTTCAGATTTTCCTTGTGAATTCCAATACAACGATAAATTTTAACGCAGGGCTTTTAGAATTTAGATGCACCTGCAAAGTCCAATAAAATTTATTGTGCAATAATCTCCACAACCATTCATTTACTGGACGGAGCTTATAGAATGCTGTATAGTACAGGCTTATTAAACTCTCGATAAGTGCTGATAAATTTCCCATAAACTTTAATAAAAGTTACTTGTGGTATATATAGCTACATTTTTTATTCATTAAATATTTGCATACGATCATAAAGTCACATTAATTTATTGTAAGGTATTTCCCGTAAACACCAATAAATTATTGATTCACTTCTCGATAACTTGTTAAAATAATAGTACTGACCACTACTACTGATAGTAGTTTGCCATAAACTCATATAAAAGTCGCTTGTTATGTATACAGCTAAATTTTTTATTTATTAAATATTTGCATATCATCCTGAAATCGCATTGATTCCTCTTTAACTAAATAATGAAACTCGAAAAATTAATGTTTTCTGCGAATTTGTACGCAAAAAATTTGTACCTTTGTTTTTTTGTAATGAGCTTTCAATTCCATATGAATGTCCATAAATAACAATTGACTTAGAATGTAAGGAATATGTGACAACTATTATTTTTTGTAATAGTGTGCGGAAAATGGGTGTTTTTCTCACTGGTATTAGTCTGGAAGATCGATTTTCCCACATAGTGTGTGACAAAGGGGTGTGGCAAAGGTTTTTGTCGCACAGTGTGTGGAAAAAGTGTGCGGAAAAGATTTTTGCCGCACAGTGTGTGGAAAAGGTTTTGCCACACACCGAAAAAAATTCTGCTACAAACTGGAAATCAAAATTCATACCTATTTTGTACCTATTTTTCTCACACATTGCGAAAAAACTTGTACGCAACTCGTGTGGGACGATTTCCCGCACTCGTGTGATAGACTTGCACTAATGGCCGGTGACGGTAACTCGTACCTTGCGATCACACTCGTGCTGCGCACTCATGAGCTCAACTAGTACTCGTTCCCGTCAACTCCGGCCACTCGTGTGAGTCAATTACTACTTGTGCGGGAAATCGTCTTTTCCGCACTTGTTGCGTAAATAACTATTGCCTAGGAAATAACTTATTATTAAATATTCAACCATCAACCGTCAACTCCTGTTGCACGATGACCTGAAAGCGGGAAGGCAGCAAAATGCAGGCGTTAGAAGCAGAGGAGATGCGTGCAATCAGGCGTGCAAAAAGCAATAGAGCGAGAGAGAGCCGACAAGCACACGCGTAAAGTCTCGACACCCCACCCACGGCCGCTCGTACATTGGCCAGCCGCGAGCCAGCCAGCGATGAGCTTAAGCGGGCGCAGAGAAAACATGAGAAAAAAGGTGTATTTAAGTTGAACCGTATACGAACGCTCCGTTTGATTTCCGTCTCTCGACGGAACACATACGGTGGAGTGCGTTAAAGTGAATAAATGTTAAATAAGCTTGCCCAGGTATGATAGAAGAATTTTAAAATTTGAAAATCACGTAACTAAAAATCGTGTACCATTCATAGTTTACACAGACTTTCAGTGTTTATTAAAAACTGTGCATAATAGTGAGCGAGAAATACAACACCATGAAGAATTAAGTTTTAAATATTGTATAAAGTGCAGATTTGATAACGCGAAATCACGAAGTTTTTTCTACAGGAAAAAAACTAAAAGCAGTGAGAATCCAGCTACTTGGTTTGTAAAAAAAATGCAAGATCTTGCCTTAGATTAACATAGAACGTACAACAATCCAGTGCCAATAAGATCATTAACAAAAGAAGAGGACTTTGATTTTTTCGATGCTAATATGTCGCATATGCGAGAAGTCTATTAAAACTGATAAAAAAGTTCACGATCATTGCCATTTTACTGAAGAGTCAGTATTATATTTATGAGTTTTTCATTGAGAAAATTTTTCGCTTTAAACTAAAATTCGCTTTTTTTTAACGCAGATATCGAGGCTTAGCTCACAATGTATGTAACCTTAAGTATCAGGACTCGCGAGCAGTGCCAATAATTTTCCGTAATCTCAGCAATTGTGGTTCCCACTTATTTGTACAAGAACTTGTTAATTGCTTTTTCGGAAGAGTACAAGTTATCCCTCAAACGACGGAAAAATACATTTCTTTTACAAAGTACGTTAAAGTAACAAGCATAAACTTACGCTTAAGTGACTCGTATGGATTTCCGCCGTCGTTGCTTGATAAGTTGGAATCTTACTTACAGCAGTATGATACTCTAGGAAAGGGTTCTAGTCAAGATGATAAATACTTTTCCGAGCAAATCAATATGCTGAAGAGGAAGAGTGTATTACCATACGATTATGTAGCATCATTCGAAAAACTTGAAAAAGCCACGCTCCCATCTAAAGATGATTTTACAGTGAATTATATAATGCGCTCATAAGTAGTGAAGATTATACGCATGCTGAAACAGTATGGAAAACATTTGCTTCTATAACTCTTCGACAAGATTCAGATCTTTACCTCAGAACTGATGTACTTTCTCAAGGTTTATAAATTAGATCCTGCTCACTATTTTACTACTCCAGGCTTCACTTAGGATACTGAAAATAACGAAAGCGTGTATTATGTGAAAGAATATAATGTCAATTGTGCTGTAGTTATTAATTGAGAAGTTTTTTCAGATTTCGCTACAACTTATTGCTGATATAGACATGTTTATGTTCATCGAAAAAGGCATACAAGGTAAGTGGAATAAGCCAGGGCTGTAACAGATATGCAGAAGTCAATAATCAGTATATGAAAAATTATAAAAAAGATGAAACTGAAAAATACATAGCATATTTTGACGTAAATAATTTTTATAGTTGGGCAATGACTAAAAAACTCCCTTATGGTGGATTTTAGTGGGTAAGAAATGTTAAGCAACAGCCTCATGATTTTTGTAATATTGGAAATAAAAGTGCTTATAGATATATTTTAGAAGTGGTTTAAAGTATCCGGAATAGCTCCACGATTCTCATAAAGATCTCCCATTTTGATCCAAACATATTTCAGCACCAGGTTCAAAGGGGTCTAATTAATGACAACATTTAATAACATGCATAAATGTGAACTTCATAATGAAGCCCTTAAGCAAGCAATAAATCAAGGATTACGACTGACAAAAATATAACGAGCCTTCAAGTTCTGGCAAAGTGCATGGTTAAAAAAATATATTGATCTTAATAGCATTGAAAAAAAGAATTCTAAGAATGAGTTTGAAAAAATGTTTTTCAAACTATTTAGTAATGCTATGTTTGGTAAAACAATGGAAAGTGAGAGAAAGCGTATCAATGTCAAACTTCTCAACCATTGGGATGGACGCTATGGTGTGGCATCGTACATTGCAAAGCCAAATTTTTACAGCTGTGATATTTTTGATAAGAATTTTGTAGCCATACAGCTACAACGTGCAGAAGTGATGATAAAAAAGCCAATATACATTGGGCTTAGTGTCTTAAATTTATCGTTTTCACTACAATTATATGCTCTTTAAACTCATAAATAATTATAAACTGCTACACACTGATACAGACAGCCTGATATATAAGGCAACAAACCATGATACTTATAAAATAATGAAATTGGATATTAATGAATTTGACACATCAGATTATACAGAAAATAATAAATGTATGATGCCGTTAAAAAATAAAAAAATCGTTGGGCCCATGGAAGATGAGTGCAATGAAAATATTATATTCAAATTAATTAAGCTTAGAAGTAAGATGTAAAGTATTCTTTTTTAAAATGAAAATGTGATTAAAAAAGCAAAGGGTCTTAAGAGTAGCGTCGTAAAAGCAACTATCGATTTCAACGACTATACTAAATGCCTATATGACCAAATTATAAACATTAATTGAGAGCAAATTAATATAAGATCACGTCATCATAAGCTCTGCACTGAGAGGCAAAATAAAATTGCTCTTAGTTTCCGAGATGATAAACGATATATTTTATCAAACACTACAGATACGCTACCTTCGGGCCATTATAAGATTAAAATAATAGAAGAACAAAGAGTTAGAGAGTGTATAGTAACTCATAGCACACCAGCAGCTAATGTAGAGGGGAAGATTTTTCCAGTAGTGGGAGAGTCCGTATATCATTGGCAGCATCTACCAGCAGAGCTGTAGTGAGCAGCCTAAAGTATTGACTGCCTCATCATTCAACGCAAGCAGCTCAGATCAACAACAAGCTTAAAAAAAACACGTTTAGAGTTGGAAAATTTTAACAGAGACAAGCAGATCTGGTTGGAACAGCAAAGCTCAAAAATAATGTTTGTAACGTGTTTTCTTATTCGTATATATTTTTTATTACTATTCATAAAACTCATATAATTTTGTTATGTTTCAGATGGCTGATCTAGCAGCACTTAATCGGCTGGCCTGTGGAAGATTCCTTCCAACAAAAAAGATCAACAAAATGGTTAAGGGGCAAAGTCATGTAGTGTCCAAGCTAAGAAAAGCTAACACTAAATTCGGCATGAAAGCTATCGCTGAACTAGACGTTCACTTCCAGATATTTTTACCTAATTAAGTATCTGAGTATCTTGTGAGTAATGAACTATCATTCAATAGTTTGTAAGAATCTATTAATAGAAAAAAGCTGTCAGTTCGCTATAATGGTGATAGTGTTGAATTTTTTTTCTAATAAATGTTTCATTATACAAATACAAGAAAAAAAAAGTTATTTTTGTGAAACTAGTTTAACGTGAAAATAATAAATAATACAATCTATTACATGCTTAATGTTTTTATTAATCTCAATAAATCTCATGTAAGATTTATCATTTGCATGCATGGTAAAAAAAAATTTTATTTTCACACATATTTAAAAACATTAAAAGACTACAATAAGTTTTGTACAATTACTTTACAACTCCTTAATTTAACAATTTTTTAAAGTACATATCACTTTTATTCTTTGTTATTATCAACCCAACTGTTATGGGTATCGTCAAAGCCTAACCACTTGACGAATATTTGATTTCCTCGTCGACAAAGAATTTTTTCAACAAGATAAGTATCAGGATACTTAGTTTCCTGCAGTTTCTGTTCGTAGGAGCTTCCAGATACTAGGTAATTTTGGTAGTCTTTTAAATGGTAAGTTGGTGGATTAATTAAAGCTACTCATGCTATAGCGAATACCACAGTCGACCATTTAGGTGGGTATCCTTTTTTAAAACTTGCTTAGCATTACTTATTCGCACTTCATCTTCCACTTTAAATTTCGGTTATTTTCTCATCCCCATTGTTCTTGATAAAATTTTTTTTTAAATTCCATTTTCAGTAGCAGCTGACACATCCTTTGGTTTCATAGCTATTGTCCGATGTTTTTGATTATTATAGGCCATCAGTAACTAAGGTAAGGTGTCCATCCACTTATATCTGCCACACAAGCTGAAATTTCTCCACGTATCATGCTTTAGTTTACAATCAAAACGCTTACATATAGACGCTTTAAGGCTACTATAAGTCGAGTACAAGTTAATTTTGTTCTTATGCATGAGACTTTGAAAATTCACATTGTAGTACTCTTTGCCATGATCTGTTTGCCAATTGGTTGGAACTCTTCTCTCTGTTAATATGGACTTTATAGCTGCAGTCACATCTTTACCGGTCTTATTCTTTACGGACACAGCCCATGCATACTTGAAGAATACATCTATAACTGTAAGCAAATACCTACAACCTTTATTTTCATGAGCACAAGGTATTATCTCCACAAGATCAGCTTGCCGTGTTTCATCCAAGCCTCGAGTTTCAATCTTTCGGCAAAGGTAGTTGCGTCTCGCAGGCTCATGAAGCTCTTTCACTACTACTTCTATCTTCCCTAACTGTCTTCTGGAGTTATATTAGAAATCTATCTTACGATCTTCCTAGCAGTATTTATTTTACTTTGCAAATTAAGTATTATTTCTGAAAGTATATCACTTAAATTGCTCAATAGTACATTTATTTTCTCTTGTTCATCCAAAATAAAACTTTTTTCTTTCTGTAAAGTAGTGAGATTTACAGCATTGCGAGGTTCAATAGCTGATTTAACATTGCACAATCTTTTATTTTCCAAGTCAAATTTACCATCTGTGGTAAGCTTACATCCAATTCCTCGAGGACCTCGACTACCACCTTCCGACTTAGCTGATTAACATCCGAACACGTCGATGCTCATTTTGACACTGAAGTAGCATTGATAACGATGCTCAATATATGATATTAGCTTTACAAAGCTCCTCAACAATTGAATTTATTTTATTAGTGTGACTAGGATTACCGGCTAATTTTTCTGCCACTAGTAATCTTAGCTGATTGACCAGCTCGTTAGGGTTGTCCTAGTAAACGTTGTCCATTTACATGTTCAGCCTAGCAATTTTAAATGAAGGTATGGATCCGCCCTTCTTCTTTATTTAAGTGAAAATCAATAATACGGCAATAACATTATTGACTTTACTACTATGGTATGGACAATTCGTCTCATTTTTGTCAAATTCTCTCTTATGTGCACTTGACGTTTTCAAGACTTGTTTATATTTAATAAGATTATCTGGTGTCGTGTGCTTTTTATCAGGATGCTTTTTTATAAGTAACTTTATTAATCTATCAGTCATTAAATATCTTCGATCCTTTGTTTAAATTGGATTATTTATGATATATATAGGCGAATCACCAAGTATATGTTGTACGTTTTTTTCCTTTCTTATCCCATAAATTCGATCAGGTTCTGACTCTTTTTTATTAAGTATGGGTTAGTATGGATTCATAGGTTCATTTTTATCAATATCATATTTTGAATCATCATCGTCACTTTTTTAACAACGTTATCATTATCTCTGATAGTATCGTTCCACAAATAAGTATCTTCTTTATCATCACCGTCACTATTAGCTAATTGGAACATTGATGCGTCGATATTATTAATTTTTGACTTCAAAGGCTTAAAGCGTTTTTTAAGTAAAGATTCATGGCTAGGTGGCACGTTTTTTACTTTCTTCGTGTCATCGATAATTTTAAGAAGTGGATCAGTAATAGGCCTGAAAGTCTCTCCAATCTGCTTTTCAAAATTTTCTCTTCCTGACTTTAACAATCAATGCTTACGTCGAACAGCTTCTCTAGCTTTTTCAACTTGCCGAAGAACGCCTTTTTTTCACGAAAAGTGTCCATGTTGATCGCTTGATGGTTAACAAGAAACTAATACGCACTTAATAAGCATGAGTACCATAAATGAGTAGGGTAGTGCCTTATCCGGGGATATGACTGATTCATGATCGCTGTATGAAAAATACTTTACACCATCTATGGGCTTCAACAGTTGTTCTAGAAAATTTTACTTTGGCCGATTCAGCGACTTTGAGTATAGATAAACATTCTTAAATCTTAATCCGTCGTGGTGAATTATTAAAGCCAGCAAGCTGTTCGTTTTTCCACAGTTTGACGGACCACAAATAACAGCTCTTATCGTATCGAATAGCGAATCACCATGGCGTTGGATTTTCTTATCTTGCTAAACGATTTCGTCAAAATTTACGACAGGAAGTTTTGTAATCTGATAAACGAAGCTCATGTTTACTGTATGCTAACTCAACTGAGACTGAAACGTTATACTGTAAATAGTTTGCCTTAATATTTTTAAACTCATCTGTCATCGTATTATTTAATCTCGCTCATCAGTTTGTTAAAATTTATGACAGAAAGCTAAATATTTTGTTTCCCGGAGCTCGTGATAACTGTTTGCTAAGACATTAAACTTTAAATAGTGCTTTACATATATTTCCGAGCTCATTCATCGTTGAGCACTTAAAAAGTAATGATCATTCATTGTCGCAAAGGCTGTGAAATTATAAACACACTTATCGATAAACTTTCTATAGAGCTGCACGGACCAGGATATTAATACTATGGACCGAGAACTTACCTATCTAAGAGATCGATCACATCGATCACGGTATCAATTAGTTGGATCAGGCGTGCAAACAACACGATACAGCTTATTCTCAGGATCAAAGAAATATTACAGCAAGAAACACCGCTGACAAAATTCTAGCTGAAAAGGCGAGAAAAAGATTCAAAGCCACTTATGCTAGTTTAGGGACAAAAGCTGCTGCTTTTACTATAACCAGTGCCATAAAATTAAAATCCAAACTCGGCATGAAAGCATTTCCTATTACGAATTCTAGTTAAGTGAGTGAGAACAAAATGAAGCCGAAGAAAACTACTTAAAAAAGCTTGGTCCGAAATGCCTTGAAGTTCAAGATTCCTAATTGTAGTGCTCAAAAAGCTATAAGAGTGGCTTCAAAGAGAGCGCAGAATGCTGTGAAAAAAGCTGGTGGTAGGAAAAATATTGTAAAGCCTTGAGTATTGCCTATCCTGCAGAAATCCGAAGAATTCTTGACATACCTTATTCCTGCATTTGCTAGCCCAAGTGGTATAGGCACTATCACTAATGGTGTAACTGGAGTTGTCAAGGCCAATAATGATGCTAAAGTTGCTCTAAAACAGCTAGAGAAAAGTAAGAGGGATAATAAAGAAATGAAAGCAGTCTTACTTAGAAAGGTGCTATTTTAAAAACTATAGAAGAACGGCTTAGGTCTACATTTAAGGTTCGGAAAAAGCTCTAAAGAGAAAAAAAAAAAAAAAAAAAAATTTACGTAAAACTGCCTTACCGAGCTCTCACAGACTATGACATTATCAAGTATGCACAAATTTTGAAAATACCGCATTTCCGTAGAGTTTTCGTGAGAAATGCTTTGCCAGCCGATGACCCACGCTTTTCCTAATCAGCAATAGTGAATCTCGATGATAAACATGTTTCTTGTACTCACTGGGTTGCCTATAGAAAGCGAGGCAATAACTTGATATATTTTGACAGTTTTTGTGACCTACAGCCACCAATTGATCTACTGCTATATCTTGGTGATAAATATGTCAAATATAATTATAAAAGGTTCCAAGATTTTCGTACATACAACTGCGGCAATCTTTGCTTAAGCTCCCTTTGTAAAAAAAATGCATTATAAGCTAATAGAAATGTATCCCAATACTCAAGTAACATAAGTCATTGACAAACCCTCATGGAAAAATCATCGGCATTAAGTTTATCAGGAACATCATCTATTCTCAAAGCACAATATTTTCTACCTATCGAGTTGTCACCAGCACATAACTACGTTATTGATAGAACTACTAACTTTTAATTCAATTCCAAATATCGACGAAGGTAACAATAAATTTAACGTAGGCAAACAAGTGGTTGTTTTTTCAACTGGCAGCTATGAAATTCAAGATATTGAGTCATTTCTAATCAACGTGTTACATCCTTACGATAAAGCTATTAGCATCAAACCAAAATATAATACTCTTCGCAGTGTGATAACATGTAGTCATACTATTGACTTCAGGCCAAAAGATTCTATAGGCCGTCTTTTAGGCTTTACTGAACGAATTCTTAAATATACCAGTACTTACATATCAGATTTACCTGTTACTATTTTCAAGGTTAACACATTGAGAGTTGAGTGTAATATCACTAGTGGAGCCTATATAAACGGAAAAAAGGTTTATACAATCCACGAGTTTTTTCCTGCTGTACCACCGCGATACAAGATTCTCAAAGTTTCGTCGCAAATCATTTATTTACCCGTTGCTATTAAAATCATAGATCATCTTTAAGTACGCATTGTTGATCAGAAAAGTAACTTGATTAATTTTTGTGGAGTAGTTATAAATACAAGACTATATTTGAAATAACTCAACTGAAATGGGCATAGTGTACAATAACAGAAAAGTTGGACAAGGCTATGAAAACAAATTAACGAGGGTGAGAAGGAATAGTCATCCACGAGATAACAAAATGGAACGAAGCTATAAGAATGAACCAAAATGGATGAGACGGAGCAGTCGTCGACAAACGCCCAGGTTGTTAACACATCACAACGTGCAGTTCTTAAAAAACTCAGGCCTCAAAGTAAGAGCACTTGGTGACAAATAACTTGTGCTTTTTTTGCTGCCTGTAAACGAGAAAAAGTCGTGATGGAAGAAGCTTTAGGGATTTAGTCAGGCATCAGATTCAATGAGTCGGTAGTACACTACGAAATTCATGCTTATTTACCCCACGTTGCATCTTCATTTAGTAGCAGTGATAAAATTCTCCTTCAACTGGAGGTGATGAATCTCTTGAAAAAACAAAACTAGTTAATAACGCCATTGGTCATTTGTTTGAAGAAATATGATATGAACTAAATAGTATGGAAACTAATAAGTATATAAATGTTGGATTGACAACTTAAATAAAAGGATGGATATCTTTCTCTCCTAGTCAAAGTTTAATGCTTGAAAATGCTGGTTGGATAGACATTGAGGAGAAGAAAATTTATTATCAATGATTATTCTTATTTTGAAGTGTCAATACCTTTGAGTATAATATTTGGATTTGCTGAGGACTATCGCAAAGTTGTGGTTAATGCAAAACATGAATTTATTCTCACAAGATCAAGAGATGATGTTAGCGTCGTTATACAAGTACCTGAAAATCAAATTTTTTAAAAGTATAAGCTTGATTTGACTCAGATTGAGTGGCTTGTGCCTTACATAACTGCTTCAGACAGACGAAAAATTCGTTTGCTTGATGTTATTGCAAAAGACAAGCCTATTTTTATGAGTTTCCACAATTGGGATTTGTATGAGTATCCTCTTTTGCCAAAAACTTCTAGGCATGTGTGGACTGTCTCAACTTTTTATTAGTTGAAAAAGCCTCGTTTTGTTATTTTGGGGTTTTAGAATAAGCGAAAATATAATTCTGCTTTTAATGCCAGTCTCTTTGATCACTATAATATCAGCAATGTAAAGCTTTTCTTAAACTCACACTACTGTCCTTATGGAAATCTTAATCTGGATATTAATAAAAATCAGTTTTCAACATTATATAATTTGTATAAGAATTTTCAAGCCACCTATTACGGGAAAGAACCAGAACCTATGCTGAATAAAAAGATTTTATCACACACATGCCTCTTATTGTAATTAACTGCTCTAAGCAGAATGAACCCTTGAAAAGCGCACCAGTGGATTTGCGCTTGGAGTTTAAAGCACGAGAGAATTATCTGGAAAATGTATCTGCTTACTGTCTCATTCTACACTATTGCATCGTTGAGTACAATCCCATTAGTGGTAACGCAAGAAAACTTGTTTAAGCACATATATTTAATTTTAAAAAAAGCACTAGCAGTGAAGTCAGTCTTTATCATGATGGAGTACATAATGGACATGCAGGGCTTTAAGAAGCCTGGCAACGATTATATGCCCCAAGAGTTGTCGATTTTTCCACTCAATGGAGATTATGAGCCTGAAGTACTTCTCTTCAAGCCACCATTTGCTTGACGCAAACTAAATGATAATTACAAACGTGAAAATTTATGGCTTGAGCTATTCTTGCGTGGATTAGATTGGCAATCAGGTGTTATTGACTACACAGAAATTGGTAATGTTCTTCGGGAGAATCTTAAAAATTCTAAGGATATTTTTATGATTGGAGAAGTAAAGAAAAGGTGGCTCAAAAGGTTTAATTATCAAGTTATTGATATGGTCAATTATCCAGAGTTTGAACTACCAACGAATGAAAAAGTTCTATTTTCATATGGAATGGAAAGATGTTACTGATTCTGAAGAAGATGTACAATGAAAAAACTCAATGGAACTGTACTTTTTTTTTTTTTTTCAATTTTTTCATAAATAAATGTATTAAATTATTTTATTGTTTTCATATATGTAACCCTGCTCTTAAAACTAGCTTAAAATTTAAATTACTAAGAACTGATGATTTATTCTAATAAAACACACATACACTCTTGCGCAGTAACTACACTGACGTGTATATGAATCAATTTTGATGCAGAATGCTGCTTAGTTTGTAACGCAGCATTAAACGTGACAGATATGCGTTTTTATCGCAATTTGTACGACGCTTTCAAGCTGCAAAATAAAAATGGATTTTTACAAGGATTACGTTATTGAGATTAGAGGTTTTCTCGACGCTTCTTGACAGTATTTACCAAAAGAAGTGGCTGTGGTGTCATTTATGAGACCATTGATCAATCATTCGATTGTACCTCCCCCGTGCAATTTTTCCACCTTAACTATGGATGTATGCCAAAACAACGACTTTCAGTCAAAGCGAGTGCATGGACTTCGCTGGTTCGAGGGTAATTATTCAATTAGAAAGTTACAGCAAGATTTGTACACTGTTGCAAAAAATTCACATCGAATTTACGTTTATGAAGAGAATACAGCCACTTATTTGGAATCAACCTTAGGGTGTACTGTGATTAGCATTTAGCAGTAAATGTTGCCATCGTGTCACATTCTTAATATGGTATATTCAACAAAGGCGTAAAGTGTGGTATTCATGATGCAAAAAAAAGTCTACGTGGGAAGGAATATTGCACGACGCTTTCAAGCTGCAAAATAAAAATGGATTTTTACAAGGATTACGTTATTGAGATTAGAGGTTTTCTCGACGCTTCTCGACAGTATTTACCAAAAGAAGTGGCTGTGGTGTCATTTATGAGACCATTGATCAATCATTCGATTGTACCTCCCCCGTGCAATTTTTCCACCTTAACTATGGATGTATGCCAAAACAACGACTTTCAGTCAAAGCGAGTGCATGGACTTCGCTGGTTCGAGGGTGATTATTCAATTAGAAAGTTACAGCAAGATTTGTACACTGTTGCAAGAAATTCACATCGAATTTACGTTTATGAAGAGAATACAGCCACTTATTTGGAATCAACCTCAGGGTGTACTGTGATTAACATTTAGCAGTAAATGTTGCCATCGTGTCACATTCTTAATATGGTATATTCAACAAAGGCGTAAAGTGTGGTATTCATGATGTAAAAAAAAGTCTACGTGGGAAGGAATATTGCGCGCTTAGTAAAGCTCATCAAATAAGACTGTGGCTTTGCTCTATGGTGGAAAGTAGCACTGAACTAGACTCAGAATGTTTTTCTGACGCACTTAATAGTTATAAGAAGAAAATTTCTGAAACGCTTTCCAGTAGGGATACTGTTAATGGAATTAATACTGATGATACTGATAATACTGCTAGTGACTCTGAAACTGATACTAATGTTGGTGTCAAAAACGATGACTGTGTGTAGGCAAAAAAAAAGAATAAAGTAAACATAAAATTTAAAATTAAAAAATTAAAGTACATCTTGCCGTGTGCTGGTACAGAGAAATGAGCGCCGTCTAATAAGCTAAGGAAAATTTGGGTATAGCTTTAGTTATGTGACCATTGAGCAGTCAACATCAACAACATGGGTCCGATTTTTGGCAAACCAAAATACGAAAGCCTCAGTAAGGAGAAGAAGGAAGATTAAAATAGCCAATAACCTCTTACAAAAAAGCACGTTGAGCCGTCTCAACCAAAAGTGGAGGGAAATTATTATTCTAAAAATATTCACTCTTATCCAAATAAAGATGGATATGATGTATTGAAAAAAAATAGTTAATAAGCATGAAATTTTTGTGTATTTCTTTTTAAGCTACTATAAATACATATATATATATATATATATATATATATATTAAATTTAAAGTTTTGTTACTAGTAAAACCCATTTACATACTATCCTAACAATGTCAAACAGAAATTCATGAGCTGACTGAATTCTCTGGCAAGGTACTGCCTTGAGTAAGCCAACGTTGGGCATAGTGGAACGGTTTACTTTTTCCAATAAAATCTTCTCTCCAACAACTTGATATTTCCGCTCTTGAGAAGAACAAAAAAAAATAACGATAACGCTTAGACTTCTAAAACAATGAGCGGAAGAAGAAAAAAAACCTCCGCTGATAAGAAATATACGTTTATGCTTGATTATCTTCCTTTCACGCTGTACGTTGGGCTTATCACCTACACGTTTCGGACCCATCCTGATGACGTTGGAGCTTGATTCGCGGTCAAAAAGAAGTGGAGCTGTCAGTACCATCTGACGTCACAGCATCCAGAAGCCCCCCTGTCCCTGACGTTACCGCCCGAGTAGTCCTCAGCACCCACCACCCAAGCTCCCCCACTACCTTTCCTATACCGCCTGAGCCTCTTCTGGCACCGCCCGATCTGCCTCTTCCCCCACCACCGCCTCTCCTCCACCTACTATAGCCCAACTATAGCTAGAGACTCTCCCCCACCACCACCTCAGGGGAGAAGCTGTGGGGGCGCCAGAACTGCCATGGTTTACCTACTAACAATTTACTGATACATGTACCTAACACGGGCTATGTCACAACCATTTTGTTTACCTAACACAAAAAATTTTTTTAAACAATGCATATATATATATATATATATATATCTTTCTATATTATATAGTTATCTCGATGGGGCATTTCACACAACCCACCCCCCCACAACCGCCCCACAGCCTCTCCACAAAATAAGATAATAACCTGTCATTTTTCCTTTATTTTGACATATCGCAGTTTTTCGGAGACCCCTGCTGCCCCCACAGTCCCCCACGCATTTATTCGTGTCCCCCACCCACCCCCCCACCGTCTGCTACACTTCTTTTGGAGACCGTGGATCACATCGTATTTATCGTATTTCTTGGACCTTGATGTGTATACAGACGTTTACGTGTCACATATGTATTAGTCTATTATTTTTAATCTGCTTGCGTTGAAAACTTTCCAACAATTGCTTTACTGTATAATGGAAAAAATTGCAAATAAATAACAATAAAATTACAAATACAAAAATTACAATACATAAAGTTCATTTAAGCTTTGTATTATAAAACAACTATGTTTTTAAACTATAATCGTGCAATACAAAAATAACATTTAATTATCATCGTTTACATTATCAACTTAACTATTGTAATATCACAACATCTCACTATAATAGTAATTATATTTTATCAGTTATGTTCACTCTACAAAGAAACTAAATAATATTATAAAACTGAGACTAATGTGTTTAATAAAGTAATACTTCCATCTATGGCTTCAAAACGTTTTGATAATCAGGTTCCAAGACAAAGCTGTTAGTGAAAAATTCTTTTCTTCCGAACGTTAAAGTTTAGGAACTTTGAGGTACAGATTTAAATTATAAGTTTATACATAATGAAGTTTTTGTTGACAATGTTAACTTACCTTTAGTTTTAGGTGGATCTCTAAATACCTTTAAAAGTCTAATATCAATCGCAGCTCGAAGATATAAGAATATTTACATCATAATAATGTTTATAAGAGTACCCTGTAAACTGCAAACCTCACGCTACGGTTTAATACATTGAAAGTAGCTAGAACCACAGGAGAAAGAAAAAAAAACAAAAAATGAAAAATTTATAAAGGAAATTAAAACAACAAACCAGGGGGTATTAATGGGTCATGGGACCCACGGTAAGAACAAAGTTCTTTAAACTTGAGATGAGTATAGACACAATTTCTCAGGTAACAAGGGGGTCGCCAGACCAACAGGAAGAACTAAGCTCTGTAAACGTTAGTACTGCACTTATGTTGTGTACTTAAACAAAAACTTAAAAACGAATGGAAAAAAAAAAACAATAAGTAGTTTAGTACTCACGATGGTTGAACTTCATGAGTACTATATTTATGCATGACGTTCTCGCGAAGTTCAACCATCGTGAGTACTAAACTATTTTTTTTATTTTTTTTTTATTCGTTTTTCAAGTTTTTCAAGTTTTTGTTTTAGTAAACAACATAAATGCAGTACTAACGTTTACAGAGCTTCGTTCTTCCTGTGGGTCTGGCGATCCCCTTGTTCCCTGAGAAATTGTGTCTACATTCATCTCATGTTTAAAAAACTTCGTTCTTACCGTGGGTCCCATGACCCATTAATACCCCCTGGTTTGTTGTTTTAATTTCCTTCATAATTTTTTCATTTGTTTTTTTTTGTTTTTTGATTTCTTGTTTTAATTTTTTCTTTATTTCATGTTATTTTTTTTTTTTCATTTCTTGTTTAATTATTTTTATATTTTATTTTATTAAATTTTTTTTATTTTTTTGTATTTCCTTTATTTAATTTTGTTTTTTATTTATATTCAATCTTTTTTTTTCATTCCCTTTCTTATTTCGTTTTCTTCCATTTCATTGTATTTATTCATGTCTTTTGTAATCTTATTTCATTATATTTTCATACTTCATTTCATTAATCTTTTTCGAAATTTTTTTTTTCACTTATTTTTTTGCGATTTTATAACCCATTATTACAATTTTTGTTTTATTTTTATATAATTACTAGATGGCATTGTGCCATTATTTGTTTATCAAATTTAAAATAAGTGCCCTTTAAAACCATTAAAATGATATAAGACTCGAAATATATTTATATAATGATCTTACATAATTCATTCATAATTGATTTAATGAATTACTTCATTTATGTAATTATGTAATAATGTACCATAATTTGTGCGCCTTTGAAAACCATTATAACGTTTTTTAATTGATACGTTCTTTAACTCTATTCTACATGTTTATTTAAAAATTTTTTTTTTTTTTTTTTTTGTAGATGTATTATTTAAAAAACAAATACATAACTTATAAAACAAATACATAATTGAATCTATTATCAGTGAATACATTTAAAAATGGAATGTTGTTTGAAATTGAACTCAGTAAGATAGTGGACTGTATAATTTTTCATCGCAGGCCGGATTTAGGGGAGCGTGAAAAAGGATGTAAATAAAAGGACACAAGAATAAATGCACAACACACTTTTAGATACTTTAGCTGTTTATTATGAAAAAAACAATCTCTCTATTTAATTTTACTTTAACAAGTCATAATACTTTCTTACATGCAAGATAAAAAAGGGAAGAACTAATTTTCTAGTCAGACGGAGAAATTACGTGTCAATCGAAAATGTGAATCGTTTTAGTTACAGAAATTTTACAGAAAAAAAATACACGTGAAAATTATAAACACAAGCGCAAAGCGATTTACCAAAAAGGGCGTTTGAGACTGACTAACGATAACTGCAGCAGCAGCAAGCTGCTGGACAAAGGTAAGTATAAACAGAGTCTATTGGTGTATTAATAGAAGCACGCACGCTTATGATTGGCCCTTATAGGTAAGAGAATATCCTAAAGCGCGAGATTTCAAATCTCATAAACTAAATTTTCTATTTACATCAGTACAATGTTACTGACGTTGCATATAGTCGCAAGGTTGATAGACAGAAGTGTAACGAATGTATATCAAAAACAAGTTTTAGAAGGACAAAAAGGTGGATCGCATTCCACTTACAAAAATTCGAAATAATGAAAGCTTTTTTTTTTTAATATAATGACATCTAGCCGGTAACAATAAGTAATACTAATGTTTTACATAGTCCCAAGGTTGGTAGACAGGAGGATGGAATAATATACAATAAAGTACCGTGTGAATAAAGCAGTGGAACGCTTTCCACGTACAATAGCAAATAATTTAAAAAATAAAATAAAATAAAACATAATAAACAAATTACTGATAATTTTGTATAAATTTTTGCAAAGTTTGTGACTTTTAGATATGAGATTTAATAACCATAATAGTAAATGAAAGAAAATAAATTGATCTAAATAAGACTAATTATTATTGTGACCTGACTCAAGCTCAGATACGGTACGCAATAATATTTGTTTGTGTATTGGCCTTACAAAACTAGATGAAATGGTTCTAATCTTGGCGACTCTGACGAGAGACTTGGCTTTCTGATAGACTTCAACAACCATGCTTAAAGGCCATTTACCAGGTGAAGAAGACTCTTTTTTTACGAGCACGAGATCACCAGGCTTAACCGAGCGTTGAGGATTTAACCACTTGCAACGACTTTGTAAAGTAGAAAGGTATTTAAGTGACCACCTTTTCCAGAAGACTTGGAGGGATTGTGTCACTAGCTTCCAGCGTTTAAGCAGTGATACCTTTTTAATAGAAATATCGGGCTTTGGCACAAGAAATGAAGACCTCATGATTAAAAAATGAGCAGAAGTAAGAGGATCAAGCTCAGAGGAATCATCATTAAGTAAGGCTCTACTCAATCTACCCCTAACTCTTATCAATTCATAGTTTATGAACGGCGTGAGATTAAGCAAACGGCTAGATCGAAGTAGTGGTAAGCTATCTTCTAAGCTACGATCTTGATTTTGAGTGAGTGCCTTGAACTCAGCGGAAAGGTGACATTGTTGATAATGATAAACTAGACACAGTCTAGTACAATCAATTTCTGATGTTAAAAGATGAATCGAGTCAACTTCAATAAAAGAATACAAGTCAATAAACTGCAAAATAGCCTGTAAAAGGGGTTTAAGATTTCCAGCTATAGGTAAATATAAATTCCTTTGTTTAACTTTACGTAAACAACGGTATGTAAAACGAAGGTAATATGCTGTTACTCTTAGCAACCGTTCCCACTTGGAACAACGAGTTAATCGAGTCACATAAAAAGACTCAGAACTATTTACAAGACTATTTACAGAAGGCATTGAACTATTTACATTTATAGAGGTTTGGGCAATCATTTCTACTCCAAACTCTGGATAGTTAGGGTGCAATTTATGAAGAATCTTAGGGCCCTGAAACCAAAATATTTGATTTTTGTGACAAGTTGGATCCTGAACCAAAGGGCAACTGACCCGATAACAACCAACCAATTCGCGAAGCAGAGGCAATTGGGTAGTCAGGGACTAATTTGCGAACTTCCTGACCGATAATAATTGCATGGACAGATGCATCTAACAAAAGATTAATTTTATCCAAACTGTAAAATTCTGGATTTGCTAAAATTACATCCTTCCCATAATCTAAATTTGCCAAACGACTACCTAGAGATGGTTCATAGGAAGAAATTTTTGGCACGACTAACGCATCAACAAAGTGCTCAAAACCAGACTCAAAATGAGGCCTAAATTTGAAAGCAACTGATTTACTAGCGTCCATGGAAATCAGTCCACCCACTCCTGACAGAGTCGTACTAACTGATCTTGGTTTCAAATGCAGCATATCACAGAGAGATTTAGTAATAAGACAACTCTGTGAGCTCTGATCATTGAGAGCTCGTACCAATATGCGAGATCCATCAGTGGCATACACAAAAACACGAGCAGTAGCTAAAAGCGCCTTGGGTGAGACGATTTTATGACTCCTACATGACTGTACATTCATACTAGACTCTGAAGAAATCTGAGCTTGGTTTTGTACAGCAAAACAGTTCGTCAAGTTATTAACAGATTTTGTTTGCTTATTTTTAGCAGAGACAGATGTAGAGCTGGACTTATCGCCTCTGTGCATAATGGTGTGATGCTTTTGGTTGCAGTGTGAACACTTACTATTACCAGAGCACTCTCGATTAAGGTGAGGACCAAAACAATTAACACAGAGACGATGGGACTTTAGAAATTCCTATTTATCGCTCCACTCCTGCTATTTAAATGAATCACAAGAGACAAGATAATGTTTTTAATTACAAAATCAGCAAACAATGGAATCTGAAACAACTGTCTGATGTGCAGTAACACCAGATATAGGCTTACCACTAGAAGATCCCATATTTTTAAACAGACTAGTTGCGCAAATATTGACAATCTTATCGACAGGTTTACAAGGAAATGATTCCATTGTAATGATTTGTGCCGAAATGAAGTCTCGTAGTTGACCTAAAGTGGGAGGATCACTGCTACTACCTAACATTTTTTGCCAATCCTTGTTCGTTTGAAAATCAAATCTACTAACTACAAGAGCGATAAATATGTCAGCATCTCCTACTGCTCTCTCTAAAGATATCAAGGAATCAACAGAACTTATAATCTCCTTAGATATGCGCCTCATTTCAGAGCAAAAACAGCCTCTCATAGCTTGAAAACTGAGAATAGTAGTTGTATACGTATTAATAAGATGCTTTTTATATCATAATATCGGGTTATGGTATCCTAGAACTGTATATAACTCTCTTCAGACAAGGGTATATTTTTAATGAGGTCTAAAGCTTCACCCTTTAGATGCGCCCTAATATGTTGATATTTAAAAATAGCTGGTAATACTTGCTTCCTATGCACTATAGCCCTATAAACATCACAAAAATTCTCCCAACTAGCAGAATCACCATTAAAAGTTGGCAAGTCTATTGGAGGTAAAGAAGAGACTCTGAAACGAACTAACATTGGTATCAGTAGGAGGTAAGGTGCCTGTTGGATTCGAATGATCATTAAGCGAATTGAAAAAATCACTCAAATCACCCTGAACTGAATAAAACGTATCATTCACTACTTCATAGCACTCATTTTTAAAATAATCATAAGTTGTGGGTAAAGGTTTTGTATTCATAATATCATCATAAGTAGATTTAAACTGTTCAAAAGTATCTTTAAGTTGTTGAAGCCTAGAGTCAGCCTAGAGTCAGCCTGACCCTTGGTCATTTTTACCTGGCCAAGTTTCTTCAAGTTTGTAAAGAAACCTTTAATTTTGTTGAACAGATTAACTTGTACCTCATAAAGGTTATCCATTTTAATAAGGTGAATTTTAATTCAATTAATGAATATCAAATAAATAAATACAAACCGCGCACCGTAGCCAAACTTAAGTAAGACAAAAGCTAACTAATTCAACGATAACGCTAAACGACGGTAGTGTTCTTAATTTTTACAAGTGCTTACATGAAAATAAGTTCGCAAAAATATATTCATGTCAATCGGTAAACAAAAAAAACGAAAAATCAATAAGAAACTCGTATTACATACCACAAATTATACAATTTTACAAACCGTGTAAACAGGATCAAGTATTCGTAGTTATGTTGTTTTTGACAGACCTGCAGGAGTTAACAGCAACGGTGCTGACTCAAAAGCCTGTATAAATTGGCAGCAGCACACGCTGAAGATAAAAAGACCCGTAGGGCCTGCAGCAGCAGCGGTGTTGTCACAAAAGCCTGCAGAGGCAGGCAGCAGCACACGCTAATGACGACCAAAGCATAAGCAGTAGCAACGGTGTTGTCACAACAGCCTGCAGAGGCAGGCAGCAGCACACGCTGACGACGACCAAAGTAAGAGCAGCAGTGGCGGTGTTGTCACAATAGCCTGCAGAGGCAGGCAGCAGCACACGCTGACGTCGACTAAAGTACGAGCAGCAGTGGCGGTGTTGTCACAATAACCTGCACAGACAGGCAGCAGCACACGCTGACGGACCCATAGAGAAAGCAACAGCAGCAGTTTCGTCTCACTAGCCTACGAAGGCAGGCAGAAGCACACACTGACGACGACCAAAGCACGAGAAGTAGCAGTGGTGCTGTCACAATAGCCTGCAGAGGCAGGAAGTAGCACACGCTAAAGATGAAAGGACCCATGAAGCCAGCAGCAGCAGCGGTGTTGTCTCAATAGCCTGCAGAGGCAGGCAGCAGCAGACGCTAAAAATAAAAGGACCCGTGGAGCCAGAAGCAGCAGCGGTGTTGTCTCAATCGCCTGCAGAGGCAGGCAGCAGCACACGCTGATGACAACTAAAGCACAAGCAGTAGCAGCGGTCTTGTCACAATAGCCTGCAGAGACAGGCAGCAGCACACGCTGACGACGAAAAGACCCGTGGGGCCTGCAGCACCAGCGGTTTTGTCACAATAGCCTGCAGAGACAGGCAGCAGCACACGCTGACGACGAAAAGACCCGTGGGGCCTGCAGCACCAGCAGTGTTGTCACAATAGCCTGCAGAGGCAAGCAACAGCACTCGCTAAAGATTAATGGACCCACGGAGCCAGCAACAGCAGTTGTGTTGTCTCAATAGCCTGCAAAGGCTGGCAGCAGCACACGCTGATAACGATTAAAGCACGAGCAGTAGCAGCGGTGTTGTCACAATAGCCTGCAAAGGCAGACAGCAGCACACGCTGATGAGGACCAAAGCACGAGCAGCAGCAACAGTGTTGTCACAATAGCCTGCAGAGACAGGCAAAAGCACACGCAGCCTGCAGAGACAGGCAAAAGCACACGCTGAAGACGACCACAGCACGAATAGCAGCAGCGGTGTTGTCACAATAGCCTGCAGAGAAAGGCAGCAGCACACGCTGACAGACCTGTGGAGCCAGCAGCAGTAGCGGTGTTGTCACAATAGCCTGCAAAGGCAGGCAGCAGCACACGCTGACGACGACAGAAGTACGAGGAGAAGCAGTGGTATTGTCACAATGGCCTGCAGGGTCAGGCAGCAGCACACGCTGACGTCGACTAAAGTTCGAGCAGCAGCAGCAGTGTTGTCAGAATAGCCTGCAGAGACAGGCAGCAGCACACGCTGATGGACCTGTGGAGCCAGCAGCAGCAGCGGTGTTTTCTTAATAGCCTGCAACGGCAGGCAGCAGCACACGCTGACGACGACTAAAGCACGAGCAGTAGCAGCGGTGTTGTCACAATAGCCTGCAGAGACAGGCAAAAGCACACGCAGAAGATGACCACAGCACAAGAAGTAGCAGTGGTAGTGTCACAATGGCCTGCAGAGGCAGTCAGCAGCACACGATGACGACGACTAAAGTACGAGCAGCAGCAGCAGTGTTGTCAAAATTGCCTGCAGAGACAAGCAGCAGCACACGCTGATGGACCCGTGGAGCCAGCAGCAGCAACGGTGTTTTCTTAATAGACTGCAAAGTCAGGCAGCAGCACACGCTGACAACGACTAAAGCACAAGCAGTAGCAGCGGTCTTGTCACAATAGCCTGCAGAGTCAGGCAAAAGCACACGCTGAAGGTGACCACAGCACGAACAGTAGCAGCAGTGTTGTCACAATAGCCTGCAGAGACAGGCAGCAGCACACGCTGACGGACCCGTGGAGCCAGCAGCAGTAGCAGACTTGTCTTAATAGCCTACAAAGGCTGGCAGCAGCACACGCTGACGATGACCAAATTACGAGCAGTAGCAGCGGTGTTGTCACAATAGCCTGCAAAGGCAGGCAGCAGCACACGCTAACGACGACCAAAGCACGAGCAGTAGCAGCGGTGTTGTCACAATAGCCTGCAGAGACAGGCAGCAGCACTTGCTGACAGACCCGTGGAGCCAGCAGCAGCAGCAGTATTGTCTTAATAGCCTGCAAAGGCTGGCAGCAGCAGACGCTGACGATGACCAAATCACGAGCAGTAGCAGTGGTATTGTCACAATGGCCTGCAGAGGCAGGCAGCAGCACACGCTGACGACGACTTAAGTACGAGCAGCAGCAGCAGTTTTGTCAGAATAGCCTGCAGAGACAGGCAAAAGCTTACGCTGATGGACCCGTGAAGCCAGCAGCAGCAGCGGTGTTTTTTTAATAGCCTTCAAAGGCAGGCAGCAGCACACGCTGACGACGACTAAAGCACGAGCAGCAGCAGCAGTGTTGTCAGAATAGCCTGCAGAGACAGGCAAAAGCTTACGCTGAAGATGACCACAGCACGAGCAGTAGCAGCGGCGTTATCACAATAGCCTGCAGAGACAGGCAGCAGCACTTGCTGACAGACCCGTGGAGCCAGCAGCAGCAGCAGTATTGTCTTAATAGCCTGCAAAGGCTGGCAGCAGCAGACGCTGACGATGACCAAATCACGAGCAGTAGCAGCGGTGTTGTTAAAATAGCCTGCAGAGACAGGCAGCAACACACGCTGATGGACCCGTGGAGCCAGCAGCAGCAGCAGTATTGTCTTAATAGCCTGCAAAGGCTGGCAGCAGCACACGCTGACGATGACCAAATCACGAGCAGTAGCAGTGGTATTGTCACAATAGCCTGCATATAGACAGTCAGCAGCACACACTGAAGACTAAAGCACGAGCAGTAGCGGTGGTGTTGTCACAATAGCCTGCAGAGACAGGCAGCAGCACACGCTGATAACGATTTATGTATGAGCAGCAGTGAGTTCCTAACATAAACAATGGACTTGCTCGCACCCGATGACAAAGGAATAATAAGAGAGAAAGAGATATGGCTATATGTATGTGTGTGTGCGTACGGACTACGTGCAAGCGCGTTGACCGCGTCAGCCTCGTCGCCCGAGAAGAACGTGAAAAGGAGCCAAGATGGCTGATAAAATGGCCGCGTGTCTTACACAATTGAATAATGTCTTACACCCCTATTTCACCTTCTTACATCCGGCTTGAAGGACCATATTTGAAATTGAACTCAGTAAGATGTTGGACTGTATAGTTTTATATCGCACGCTAGATTAGGGGGAGTGTGAAAAAGGATGTAAATAAAAGGAGACAAGAATAAATGCACAACACACTTTTAATCACTTTAGCCGTTTATTATAAAAAAAACAATCTCTCTATTTAATTTTACTTTAACAAGTCATAATACTTGCTTACATGCAAGATAAAAAAAGGAAGAACTAATTACTGAGTCAGACGGAGAAATTACGTGTCAATCGAAAATGTGAATTTTTTTGGTTACAGAAATCTTACATAAAAATGATACACGTGAAAATTATAAATACGAGTGCTAAGCGACTGACCTAAAAGGGCGTTTGAGGCCGACTTACGGTAACTGCAGCAGTAGCAAGCTGCTGGACAAAGGTAAGTATAAACAGAGTATATTGGTGTATCAATAGATGCGCGCACGTTTATGATTGGCCCTTATAGGTCAGAGAATATCCGAAAGCGCAAGATTTTAAATCTCATTAACTAAATTTTCTATTTACATCAGTACAACATAAAGTTACTCATGTTGCACAAATAATATAGTTACGAACCACACCATAAGCGCTCGTAGCAGAGTGGGTAAGGTACTGGACTCATATGCAGGAGGTCGAAGGTTCAAATCTTTTTATTGGAAAGTGTTTTTTTATGTTTTTTGTTTTTTTTTGTTTTTTTTCTTTAGGATTGTATACGAAAACAATTTGAAGTTAAATAAAAATCATTGTGGGAAAATGCTATCAAAATTTGTTTACAAATTAATTGCTTGAGAGTGTGAGGGGGAATGGTGTGCACAGGTGTGCAGAAGAGTAACACGGCATGGTTGGCAGATATACATATATAGTGGGGAGAGGAGAAGTGTGTAGAGAACAGTAGGTGAGGGGGACGGGGTAAGGGGGGAAACTTGAGAGGAAGAGACTTTGGGTAAGCCACTTTCGTTTCAAAAAAAAGAATCTGTCGGTTTTAAGATTCCAGCCCCCGGACTACGTGACATAAATAACTTCCTTTTAAAAAAAGTCGTTAAAATTTTTAATAATGATGATGATTCTTTTATAAGTAAAGCTATATTAACATCTCACAATGAATACACTTGTATTTATAAAGCAACTCACAAAGGAGTAGATAAATCAGACAATACTATTTATATTAGCTTCCCTACAGAATATTTAAATACTATGAAAGGTCTTCCTCCACATGAATTGAATTTGAAAATTAACGCTATTGTTATGTTGATACAAAACTTAAACATATCTGAGGGACTTTGCTATGGTACAAGATTACAAATTACAAAATCATTTAGATACAACATCGAAGCTGAAATAATCACAGGTGAGAAAAAAATAACTAAAGTTTTTATTCCAAAAATAAAACTGCAAACAAACAATTCTTCTTCGCTACCATTTATATTGTACAGAAAACAATTTCTATTTACTTTAGCTTCTTCTATAACTATCAATAAATCTCAAGGTCAAAGTTTTAATGCCTTAGGATTATACCTTAGAAAGCCATTATTTTTTCATGGGCAATTGTATGTTGCATTGTCTAGATGTAGAAACCAAAAAAAAATTTTTATACAAACTGAATCAGAAAACAAATTGGAACTTAAAAATATTGTTTGCAATGAAATTTTAGAGTAACAAAAAACCTATTCTATAGTTTATTACTATTTTTAAAGAAGCAATTGCTGTTATATCTCCGTATCAATTAGGACACTTTTTTGCTTGGTTTTTAATTATAGAAAATGTTCAAGGTGACAAAATATGAAATAAACATAAGGAATTTTTTACGAAGGGTTTGCCTGATTATAAAAATGACGACCTCTTTTAAATATTAATCAAATTTTTGATTGAGAAGATAAATTATAAGGATGGTTAAATTTACCTACACCAAAAAAAATGAAGAGTGAAAAAAAAGATATAGATAGTGAAATAGGTTTCAGTAAAGAAACGTTTAACTTGATGTATAGAAGTTTGAATTATGACCAGAAAAATGTATATCATATTATTTGTGAACAGAGAAATAATATTTTCTTAATAGATGGTTCTGGTGGGTCAGAAAAAACTGCTTTATATGAAACGTTAATTTGTTTTTTTATTTCTCAAAATAAAGAAATCATGTCAATGGCATGGACTGGCATATTAGTAATTTTGCTTCCAAAGGGGATGACCAGTCATAGAACCTTTAGACTTCCTTTATATATTAATAATATAGAGAGTGCATTTTCAGAATTCAAGTTAGATAAAAAAAAATTAAGAGAAGTTCATTAATTATTTGGGATAAGGCTTTAATGATTTCAAAAAGAGCATTGGAAATAGTAAACAGAACGTTTAGAGATTTATGTTATACTGAAAAATATTTTGGAAGTAAATTAATTATTTTAGGAAGTGATTTTTTTCAGGGTCTCCCAGTTATAAAAAACGATAATAGAAAAATTATACCTAAACAAACTATGAAATCTTCATTTTTATGGAGCTTATTTCGAATTTAAAAACTAGAAATCAATATTTGTCTAATGAATAATCAAATATATAATTAAAAAATTATTTAACTTATTATTAAAAGTTGGGAAACGGGACATAAGACATTTAACATTCCTTGAAATTGGGTCTCTAATAATGAATATTTTCAAATGTTTTCTGATATCTACAATTATTTTATAAATGTGTTATAGTTACATAGCATAACGAGAACACCACTTTTTTGTATAATGAAATTTTTAAAAAAATTAACCAGAGAAATTAAAACTAACTATAAGTATAGATAACGCAACTTATAAAGGCATTGATCAATCTGGTAATAATATTTATTTAAATTTTCCAGTGAAAATTTTGAACAATATTCGTGAAGGATTACCACCTTACGAACTAAATCCAAAAATTGGTACAATAGTGATGTTACTGAGACATTAAAGTATATCAGATGGACTCTGTAATGGATCACGTTTACGAATTAAAAAATTATTACAGTATAATATAGAAGGAGAAATAATAACTAGAGAAAAAATTTGAAATAGAGTCTTCATTCCAAGAATAACCTTGAACACAGGAAACTCCTCAACATTACCGTTTATTTTGCATCGTAAATAATTTGCTATCGTTTTGGCATTTGTTACGACAATAAAGAAATTTCTATGGTCAAAGTTTTGATACTGTAGGTTTGCATTTAAAAAAATTTTTATGTCTTCATGGTCAATTATATGTGGCTTGACCAAGATGCAAAGATAAAAATAATTTATTCATTCAAGAAAAAAGGCAAAAAAATACAGAAATAGAAAATATAGTTTAAAACGTGATTTTGACATAATTTATTGACTCTACTTCATGATTTTTCTATAGGAATCGGCAATATTTATGGTTATAAATTCAAAGTCACTTATTTATGTTTCATCCTTAACAAGTATACAGGACATAATGTTAGTTAAATGGTGTGAGGGGCCTGTGGGGGGCTTTTGGGGGTCTAGGAAGGGACAGGCAAAAATGTGTGGGGGGCTGTGGAGGGGCTGTAAGGGGTCTATGGTGGGGCTGTGGGCGGTTGTGGGGGTCTAAGGAAAAGTTACAAAATGTCAAATTAGCGATGAAAACGGTTAAATTTAAGCTTATTTGTTTAGAGGCCGTGGGAAGAGGCCATGTGGGGGTCTGTGGGGGGGCCATGTGGGGTCTGGGGGGGTGATTAGGGTCTGTGGAGGGGCTGCAGGAGGGATTTGTTGAATGCCCCTCACAAAAAACTATATAATGTAGGGATATATATATATATATATATATATATATATATATATATATATATATATATATATATATATATATATATATGTATATACAAATATTTATTTTTAGGAAGAGTTGGTACACTACATATACATTTTAAGACACGTAGGCTCAGCCTTCTTGATTCCAGTGAATTATGAAGTGAGAGAGTTCAAAACTTTTTAGAAAATAATACCAGCATATATCACCAGGTGACTCGGGGCACTTACTGGTCACTTTATAAATTAATAAAACAAATCAATAGCATAAGTGCCTATTACCAGTCAATTAAGAGTGCTAACTGGGCACTTTTTTGTCTAACAAGGATTTAAGTATTAACGCACTTATTAGACTTGAGATACTTTAACATTTTTTTTTCCTTTATTCCATTTAAGACTGCATACGTATTGATTTTAAATTAAACTAAAAGTAACATATCCTTTAAAATAAAATTAACAAATTGTGTAAAGACGCATAAAAATAAGTCCTTACTTAAATATTAATTCAAAAATTAGTTTTTTATTTACTTAACGTTAAATACGCATTTTAAATTTAACTAAAAAGCATCTCATTTTTGAGACAAACAATAATTCATTGTACCAATTTCATTATGTGTTAACCAGGCAGTAAGCACCATGGGTCACCTAGTGATAGGCACTTGTGTTATTGGTTAGTGTTAAATTTATTTTTTTATTTTTTATTATTGGGTCACCGCAACAGTCTACTGGCCTAGTCACCAGGGCCACTCACTCACCACCTATGCGTGGGGGTGCATTCACGGCACCTATTGAACTAATTACCTAGTTATCATAACTACTATCCTATGGGCACAAAGGGAGTATCTCCGGTAAAACCGAAGTAACACCTTGCCAGTTAAGCTGGCACTCTGCCCCAATGGTACATTGGGTCCACTCGTCACGGTGTAGCCTTTTTTAGAAGAAGATGAAGAAGAACTCCATATTTTAGGACGTCAACTCCTTGCTGATAAGACCACCGGCACTCCCTACCTGATGCCTGGCATCGGATTCACTAATCCCTACCTATATCTCTAACACTGTTTCGCATTCATTCAGGCCCGAAGAGCTCTGGGACAAGAAAAAAAACCCTGGTATCAGTTTAAAGGAAATTGCACGGAAAAGCCCGCCTTAAAACAGCTACAGTTTTATAGGAACTTTGTCCGATAAAAATAATCTTTGAAAAAATCTGCATTTACCGGGAATCGAACCCACGACCCCTAGAATGGCGTTGTACCAGTACCAAACACGCTTACCACTGAGCCAACACCATTCCTGTTTTATTAACTTATAAAGTGGCCAGTAAGCATCCCGGGTCACCTGGTGATATGTGCTTGTGTTATTTATTAAAAAGTTTTGAATTGTCCCGCTTCATAATTCACTGTAATCGAGAACACTGCGTACGCTACTTGATTGTAGTAATTAAAAGAATTGATGAAAAGCTGTCACCGTGAGTGACACAATTCTTCCAGGAATTTCAGGCCTCTTTAGACTACCTGTCAACACCACAATTGAACTTTTTTCTAACATACTTTTGACTGACAAAAATTTCATTATTTGGAAAAAGATGAAGTTCTTAGCAACTTATCTGTCTTGTTTTTATTTGTCAAATACTGTGAAATGCGTAAATACAAAAACTTGAGTTGGTAGCAAACTGTCCAGAAACTTATTATGTTTCAAAAAAAGGACTTTCAGGCAGTCAGAAGTAAGTAGAAAAAAAGTTTAATTTTGGCAGTGAAAGACCGATAGCTGAAAAATTTTAATTCTGCATTTGGAAGTAGCTATGGCTGTTAATGTATGGAAGGTAAATGCTTCTTACATGACCTAGTTACTTTAATTTTATGTTCTTGTTTATACATAGATGGTCCAAATTATGAGCATTAAAAAGAAATTTCCACAATATTGAAAAAATTGTGTATACTGTCACGTAAGGAAGATATTGGTAAGGAGGTCCTTCGCGAGAATGATCAACACTTATTATTTCAAGGACCTTTATTCAAGATACCGTAATCAGAGGCAAGATAGCACGTGTGTTCCCTTCAAAGGATCATCGTGTACTCCCTGAATAGACTTTCTCCTTGCTCGCACTTCCCTTCCCTTGGCCTTAGGGCCCCTCGTTATGAGGTTGGAAAAGAGGGAGCGTAGAGTCTCACCTATACTATCGTACGTTACACGTCCGAGGCTGCGACGTCGTTGTCCTCGATGACGCTGACTTTTTAGTTTATATAGTGTTGAGTCTTTATACCTGTTTGCGACTGTATATGTGTTAGTGTGTGTGTGTGTTGCATTCTGTTGTCTGTGTTGTTTATGTAGCTTAGTCTTTCACACTCAACCTTCCATTCAACTGTAAAGAACCGCTGTTCTTTTTACATTAATGTTTTTGCTCTTTCAATTATTCAATTTTTTCTCATCGTGTGTTGAGTGTATAACAATATTGTTTGTGTATGCGCTTGGCCTTGTATTACAATCATGTACGAAATTGCCGTGAAGGGGGCATTTGCTTAATACTACTTTACATTAAATCTTGTTTTACAATGTAGTTTCCATTTTAACTTCCGCATCTGTATGATTACAAAAAAAAATTCCGTACAAACTTCTTATTATAGTATTTAAGGGAACAAAAAAAATCTTTTTGGATCTCGTCCTCCAGACTGCACCCCCCGATACAATCGAGTTACTCCCCGCGCTCCCTTTCATCCACATTCTTATCATCATTATTATTAATATTATAGCCACAATTACCTTTTTTTGTTTACTTTGTTTTAGTTAATTTTTTTTCAATAGACCTTAACAGAACTCCCTCGCTCTTATACATTTTGGGAAGAAAAAAAAATTCTTTATAAGTATCGTCTTTCAGACTGCGCTCCCCGATGCAGTCGAGCGACTCCCGACGCTCATCCTCGAGGCTCATGAATTTTTATTTTATATTATGGCAATTCTAGTATCCGTCTAGAGGATTGCGGTTGCGTTTCTGCTCCGAGTTTTAGCGTCAGTGTGGTTTGAATTACAGCCAATTCTCGTGCTTCTTCTTGAACTTTTTGTTTTTCTGTGAACATTCTAAAACATATAAGTAGTAGGACCCCCCGATGAAGAAGGCCCTTATATATAAGAAAAAGAAGCTCCATGCCGAATTTTTTAACCCTGTAATATATAAAGCTGTTAGCTATTAGTTGCCAACCCTGGTTTCTGTGGTGAATACTTGTCCTAACACTATTTATATCTCATCGATAGGTATTTATTTAAATGTATCACCGTGTGTACCTTACCCTTTCTCTTATATTTCATCTTAATTCGGTTAGCGTTGAGCTGTGAGTGAGGCTTTTCCCTTACATATAAAGTATACAATAATAAACGTCTTTTTTTTTCTAATTATCTTGCTTACCTTCTTGTACAAATATTATTGCCTATTTATTATTTTTATTTATGTGAGTACTTTTTGTACATTTTAAATTTTCTATCGCAAATATGTTTTTTTTTTTTTTTTGCTGTCATTACTTATTTCACATTGGCTCTACGTGTGCGTATGAGTCGGTTACTGAGTATGTGAATAATCGGTTATAATATTGTGCACCCCATCTTGTCTACGAAGTCATAAAACATATTCGAGAAGACTATATAATCAGACAATTTGACGATCGGTTACCTTACATTTGACTTGTATTTTAGTAGTTACGAGCTTGGAGGTATGAATTAAAAAGAATCATTTTATGGCCATGCATTCCGCATTTACATTAAGACTTTTGTAGTACATTTTTCTAGTATTTTTTTTTATCCTTACATTTTCTGATACTATGTTTTTTCTGCTACTCCCCCTCTCTCTCTTCTCCAACATGATGACGTTAAGGATAGGAATCATATGGATATTTCTTGTTTGCTCTTACTCTTAACGCCACGCTGTAGATGCATTTGCTGACTTCGACCGTTGCTCTTTCGCTGTTTCTCCCCTTAAAAACAAAACTTCTATTTTTTTTTTTTTTTTTTTCTTTTGGTCTCTAAAGAAAGTGCGTTTTCTAAGATGTTTGCGCCGTTGTCTGAGCTTCTGAAGCTAAGCTTCGACCCTGCTCATGTGACAACATGATTTTTCGCACCATGAGAATATCTGTGGGCTGTCCTTATGGACGCAATTCTGCAGGAGCAGCCCACGTGCACTAATGCACAATATCGTTGTGTAGGTAGTGGCTTTAATGATTATAAGCATTCTTGCCCTTTTTTTTGGGTTGTTGTAGATCTCTAAGCCTTCTTTGCAGTATCGACGCCACTGTTTGAACAACACCACGGGTTGATTATTCCTTTTGAGGTGGACGGTCCGACGAACGGGCTGTTCGTTATTATACACATGACAGTCCATTCTAAATCTCGTGACGATTATGTGTAACGTTTCAGGTGTTGTGGTTATCAGCATATCATGATGGTAGGAGTGGGAATGTTTCTGATGAAGAACGACGGAAGAAAGGAAGAAGAGAAGGTTTCATCTCTTATACTCGACGTGGGCTCGTAAGCCTTTTCAAAAAATAGTCTTATTCTTCCTGAAATTGTTTTATTTATTTTTCATTATTACTCCATGCTCCTCTCTACCAAACAATGTTTGCTAAAAATTTTTATTTTTATTTTTATTTTTTACAATGATGGAGTCAATCGAGTATCAAAGAAAATTGTTGATTGTTCATTCCTTATTTCGTTCGCTATTTTCACTTTAACTTTTATCGTGTACTTTTCGCATAAAATTATTTTTATTTACAAGTATATGTCAGCCTATACGTATATTTTTTCCTTTTTATTTGTCTTTACCATCCATGATTTGTACATCTGGCCTGTGAGTTAATTATACACCTATCGAGTACGTCTACTCACTAGAGAGTGCCACACGCGACCCTCATTCGCTTTGCTTTTTCTCCATTCACGTTATATCAAATTGAAATTAATTAATTTTTTTAACGCTTTGTTTATGCGTACCTCCCTATTCTAGTTGTTTTTTTTTGCTTGCAAATTTAAGTCTAACGTATGTGAATATCTAATTCGCGGCCCGTCTGGGGGCCGCAAAAAAAAGTTTTATCATAAACCTAATTAATCCCTCTCTTCTTGTCATATTTTCGCACTGCGTCCGGGGGTTGCGAAAATTTTACGTACAATCAGATGTTTAAGGAGATTCTTTTGTGCTCTTCACACTGTTAGCATTCATTGGTGGTGCCTTAACTATACATGTTTTTTTTATCTTATCTACGTGCGACACTCGTATTCCGTCACCTCTCTGTAGTTTTACATTTTTGTTAATGTAACTAATGCCTGTTATTTCATATGGGACCTCGTATTGCGAATCATATTTGCCCTTTGATGGCTCCTTCAGCACATCAACAATTTCTCCCTCTAAGAAATATCTTGTATTCAGTGGGTGGTCATAGTAATACTTTTGATCAGTATTTAGCCTGAACTTGGTTCATTGCTGCGATAGTTCTCATTTCTGTCAGGGCCTTAACTAACTCTTTGAAATATTCATCCGAAGTATGTCCTACAGGTGGCAGTCTGATACTAGATGGTGTTCTAGCTCTTTGCCTGAAAACTAATTCGTGCGGTTAGTATCCCATACTATGATGGTCCGTGGTATTGTATGAGTGCATGCACATAGGTAAGTGTTAGTCCCAGTAATCATTTTGTTTTACATATGCCTAGATGTATTCCGTAAGAGTATGGTGCATTCTTCCGATGGCGCCTTTTGTTTGCGGCTGGAACGCTGTGCTGCCCATTTTGTTTATTTTAAACAGCCTTACAAGTTCGTTCATGCTCTTATTCATAGTGTGTGCCTCGGTCCGATGATAAATGTTCCATAGGCCCAAAGTACGCTATACACTTATCTGTAATCGCTCTTACTGTTTCTTCGGCTGTTGCTCTCTTCACAGGTGCGAGAACTATAAATTTCGTTAGCGAGTCTTGTATAGATAAAATATGTGTATACTGATTTGCTGAGGGTTTACTGATAAGCCCATAGAAATCTATAGAGATTTTTTCGAATGGTCGACTCAGTGGGTCGGTGACAAGCATTGCATGTTTTGTTTTAATTCAGACAAGTTTTCTCGTCTGGCATGATATCCATCCCAGGATGAATTGTCTTACATTCGGGCGCATTTTTCTCCAGTAATAGTCTTTGGTGATTATGTTATATGTTTTATTTACTCCCCTATGTCCACCTACTGCCGCTCCATGGTACTCTCTAATGATTTGAAATCTTCGATCTGCTGGTGGGATTACCAGAGTGTTCCTGTAGAGTACTGCTGCTAGTCTAATATCTTTGAATATTTCCTCAAAGGTATCGACAAAGTATCCCCACTGGGTTAGATTGAGAATTGCTAGATCCCTGACAATTCCAATCGTTTTTATTTCGTTTGCTACTACTACCTCTTTAAGCGTCTTAATACATTTTTAAACGTTTAATTTAAGCGCCGTTTCTTCAAAATGTTGCTTCACATACATATGCATAATTTTTATTCTTCTTGTATTTATGATTTTAGTTTCTCCAAGGCTTTTTCCTTCGTTATTCATGCATGCTGGATTAATGTATCCCCTCTCGTGCAGCGCATCTATGACCTCTGTATTGGGTACTGCCTCTGTTATCGTAATAAACACTAGATTGTCTAAGAACTTGAATGGGTGGCCCTCGATCCTGTTGAATTTTTGTAAAAGGGTTGGATCTTCCCCTTTTTTTGGTGCCCATGGTGGCGTTGCCATTGGTAGGCATGTTCTGCACACTCTATATTTTTCCATCGATGGTAAGTGTATGACTGTGTTGGCTTCGTCCTTGCTCTCTGTTTTGCATAGCGCGTCATTCAACTGGTTGGCTTGTTCTCCTTCTTCCTATACTGTACTTTCATTGCTCTTATCGTCGCTGCTTGTTTGCTCTCCCCGTTCTTTCGTGTGCTTACTTGTATCCGCTGCACTTTCGGAAGTGTCTTGCTCCTTTTCTGAATAACTTTAGTCCTTCTTCCATCGCTTGCCTCTGTCTATTCTTTTGTCTAGTTCAGACACATGCTTACGCTCCTCGCTTCCCTTACTACCACTATGGTCTTTTTGTGGCTCTGTCCATGACTCATGTTCCGCATTTGTCGCGGTAGAGGCCTGTATGAGAGACGTGTAATGTGCATTTTTACCTACACCTTCTAGATCTAAATGGCCAAATTTGCCGTCTGTCGTAGCAATTTAACGAGTGTACATATAGCTTCCATTGGTTAACGCAAAATGCACACAGATATTTCTCTTGAATTCTTGGGAGAACAAATAAGTACAATCGCTGTTCCCGTACATTATTTGTGACTCCAAGATTTCTTTTGTTTCTTCAGGTTCTCTGCATTTTTGTAACAAATTAAAGTTGCACAAAATTGTTCGTAACTCGGCAGCTCAGATGTCGAGTTTGAATAACCATATAAGGCTGTGGAATAAGCAGTTTCCGGGTGGGTCGTATGGTATTTCCGATATTTTTGTCAGGCTGCTACCAGGTTGTGCGCATTCACAAGTTTCTCTTCACCTTTTGTCCTTTAAATAATCTAGCCATTTATCTGGGGGTGCAACTTCTGAGTGCTCATTGCGTTCGTCTCGTACCACGTTCTCACTTTCCTCCAACTAAACCATGTTCACCCCGTCATGGGTGTTTTTATTTTTGTCTGCTGACGTGTGTAACGCTGCTTTTTCTATTGTTATTATCTCGCTAGGCTCCCACATATCTATCCTCATTCCTGGCCTGCCTTCTACGTCTCGCTTTTTAACGTCTATCATTACTAGAGCCCGTAGTTTGTCGGACCTTCCCTCTCATAAATTGTGTGTTTGGCTCTTTTTGTTCATTAATTGCAAGTTTTTTTAATTGTTTTATGCTTTCTTCCTTTCCTTTCGTAGTAGTCTCCTGTTCCTCTGTAATTGCTTCCTGATTTTTGCTAGTAACGTCATGTAATGGTGTGTCACAATTAGCTATTATTATTTCTTTCAAAGGATTTGTTGTCCGTTGTGTAGTTGAAATGCGCGGTTTCTGTCTTTGTAAAGTGTCAAGTTGTCGTTTACGTGCCTTTCATAATTTTTCTCTTTGTGCTAGTATTGCTGGCGTATTAGTAGCAGTTATTCCCTTTCAAAAGCCTGGCTCTTTCTTGATATAGCCCAATTTTCCGTCTGCTGTCCCCTGCGAAATTAATTTTCCTTTTTCTGCAACCTCTCGTACTTTTCCCTTATTTTGATTCCTTAGTGCTTGCTGCAGCGGCGAATTGTTTTCGTTAGACTCCTCTAATTCAGAGTCCCCATCACCGTTTTCTTGACCTTCTGTACTCATATCTGAACCTTTTTCGCTATTCTCGCCACAATATCGTGCTTTTTTTCGTGTTATACCGTTCAAGTTTTGTAAGTCGGTGCCATGGATTTTTATTTTCTTCGGGTTGCCTTGAATTCTTTTCTTACGAGTTCCCCGTACTTTAAATATACGTGCAAGTGGTCCATCGCTATCAGCCAGTTCTTCATTCTCTTGTTCGTCTGCTAGCTGGTATAGCTCTTGGCGTGGCCGTTCAGGATTCACTTCCCCCTCTTTTCGTATTGGGCTTCGCGATAATGCGTCTGGTGGTCCGTTGTTTACGCCCAGCTGGTATACAACTGCAAAATTATACCCTCTCAGTTCCGCTTTAAGCCTGTTAAAACGAATGTCTGGTTTTTTAGATGAGTGAAAGTGCTTCAGCGGCTCGTGGTCTGTAATCACCGTTAATTTGTGCCCGTATGAATATGGTTTAAATTGCTCCTTTGCAAATACGATCGCCAATAACTCTTTGCCGTATGTCGGATAGCAAAGTTCACTCCCTTTAAGGCAGTGAGATGCGTACTCACACGGTCTATCTTTTCCAATCTCTCCCTGACTAAGGATCGCTCCAATTGCGTAATCTAACGCGTCTGTCGTGACGATAAAGGATTTTTCTGAGTCTGGGGCAACAAGCACTGGTCCCCTACACAGTATTTCGATAAGAGTTTTAAATGCGCTTTCTTCGTTGTTGCTCAACGTAAACTTTGTGCCCTTCTTTAAAAGCATAGATAGGAGTCGGGCGATCTTCACATAGCGTTTTATGAATTGCCTTTAATATCCAGAAAATCTCAAAAATTGTTTGACTTTTTTTGCGTTTGTTGGACGTGGGTATTTTTTCGCTGCTCCGATCTTCTTAGGACTTGTCTTTATTCGTTCTTTACCTACGATATGGCCTAACACCCTTGCTTCCCTCTTCAAAAATTGGCATTTCTTAGGTTTGATTGTTAAGGTTGCGTCTGCTAATCGTTTCAATAATTTAGTAAATTGCTCCCCATGCTCTTTAATATTAGTTGCAAGAATCATTATGTCATTAAGATACACTTCGACCTCATGACCTTGCAAGCCTGCGAGTGCTAGCGCAATTGCTCTTAAAAATGTGTTCAGCCAGTCTTTACACCTGATGAGTATTCCTTTGTATTGGTAATGCCTGTCTAGCCCCGAAAATGCCGATTTGTGCGCGTCATCTTCGTGTATTTTCATTTGGAAGAATCCTGACTTGAAATCAACTACTGTAATATAGCCCGCAGATACCAGATTTTCTTAAATATCACTTAGAAATGGTAATGGATAACACGATCCCACCGTGACTTCGTTAAGGAGACGAAAATCTGTGACCACCCCTACTTTTTTTTCGTTGTTTGGCCCCGGTTGTTTCGCTACTATCCAAATGCTTGAGCTGTACGGGGGGGCAGATAGTTCCACTATCCCCTGCTCTAGCATTTTCTCTAGTTCTGTCTTCATTTGGTCTCTGATTGACGGTGGGTATCTGTACCTCTTTGCAACTATTGGTTCATCTGTTGTCATTTGTCGTGTTTTATTGTCGTGTCTTTATTCGGTGTTTGACAAGATGCGTTGCTTTTAGAGGTTCTCCATCAGGGGCAAATACGTAAGGGTTTGACTCGATCAGTCTTCTCACATGCTCTATTTCTTTATCGTTGCAACTGGCTGTGTCTACTAGTTGCATTATTCTGTCCACCCGTTTCTCTTTCCCTAGCTCCTTTTCATCTCTCGCAAAATTTTTCGTTTTTTCTTCATCATCGTTTATTTCTCCATTAAATAACATCAGCACTGCTTTCCCCAAACTTTCAACATTGTCCCCTTCAAAGTCTAAGTGCTTTCAGTAAATTTCTTTGTAATTTAGCAGCTCTAGTTCCAGAACAGGCACATATCTTGTCTTATCACTCATATTAATACATTCTGCAACTATTTTCCCGTTAATATTTCTCGCTATAAAGTTCCAAAATAATATTCCCTCTTCCATTTCTTATACGGGTATTCAGCCATTTTCTGCCTTATTTCTACTATTTTTTACTCGCAAATAAGTAATTTGTTTTGATCTTCCAGGAATTTTAAGACACTCCAGCTTCAACAGTTGTATCTCTACATCTTCTGATTTAATCATATTCTCTGCGGCGCTTATCTGGCCCCGATATCGCTTAAACGTATTCCACCCTATGATTGTATCCGCGTCAATAGGGAAGTCATAGGGGACAACATGTAATGTGCACTTCAGCCCTTGTTACTAAGCCTGTACTGGGCCCAATGTTTCGCGTGCTCCGTGAGTCACGCCAATAATAGATACTCGATACCTACTGTCTATTAGCGTGTCAGTGCTTAAAAAATTAACCTTCGTGATAGAAATCTCTGCGCCAGTATTCGCATAAGAAGTTGCTTTTCCGTTTTTTGGCGGTGGTCCTTGTAACTGAACCGATAGTGGCATATGTTGCCTTGTCACACTCTGGAAGCTTGGGTTCGTCATTCTCTAAATATGTGTCCGGTGCCTTTATCCGATTACTCTTTCTGCGGGCCCTCCTGCCTTTCCTTGGGCGTTTGCCCCCCTGTTGTGTAGGAGTGTCTTCGCACTCTGCAGTGTTGCATTCTATACTTTCCTGCTCTGCATAAGTACTCGGACTGTTGATGCGCAATTCTGCCTCCACTATTTTTTTCTCTGCCTCCTGCAGCCTCTCTCTCACACCTTCTCTTTTACCAGACATGCTTCTCTCCGTTTCTTTATCAAATTCATGTTTGAAGTTTGAGGAGCACGCCAAACATCTTGCAAGTTTAAAGGTGCGGGTGCGTGTCTCGTATTGTCAGGGCCGTATTCGCCGTTTCTTTGCTGCGGTGGGCCCCTCTCTTGTAGTGGCCTAGGTCTTATAACGTTTCTATTATAGCCGTCCCTACTGTCCTGATTCTTATTGTTGTTTCCATAACGGTTGAATGTTACCCCGTTGTTATTATTATAAGAGTCACCGTGGCCACGGTTGGAGTAATAGTTACTGTCCGTGGGATTATAGTTATTGTACCTGTTATTATTATTATTCCTATCATTATAATTGGTATTTCTATTGTTGTAATTGCTGTTTCCGTAATTTCCACAATTGTAATTGTTGTTTCCGTTATTTCTAGTATTGTAATTGTTGTTTCTGTTGTTGTTGTTATCATTTCTGTAGTACGGCTCCGATGGGCCATTATTACTACCCCTGTTATGATTGTTGTAATTATTGTAATTATTGTTGCGCGAATTGTCATTTCCGTTCCCGTGATTATAGGCATTCCTGTTGATATTGGTATTTTTTACAGGTTGGTTATACTTTTCATTCTGCTGTTTCTCCTCTTCCTCTCTGTCTTGCTCACGTGAGCGGCAGTCTCACGCATAGTGTCCCGGTCTCTAACAATAGTTGGTTTCCATTTGGTTCCCACCCGTTATCTCTTGATGTTTTCCTGTCATTTATGAAAGCCATCAATCTTTGGCGTTTCTGGACTAAGTGTCTGGTTCAGCCGTCGCAGTATATACAGCGTTTTTTACTTGCTGTTGCTCCTTGTGCCCCTTTAGTAATCTCCGTTCTTTTTTCCTCCTTGCTTGCTAGACTTACTAGTGGTCCGGTCTCGGTCGTCGTATTATATGTAGGCAGTGCACTCACTGGTACTGCATGCCACAAACTAAGGTCGCTCTCTATTTTCAGCGCCTCTATGATTGCTTTGCAGAGGGTCCTCGGGTTCAAGAATGTGATCTTACATCTGTACGTTGGATGCACACCGTGTGTGAATTGCTTCACTGCCTCTTCTTCCACGCTTTCCTTTAGCACCTGTTTTTGGATAAGTAGTAGGTTTGGGTTCGAATCGTGTAGCATCATCAGTCTATTGTACAAATATTGCACCCTCCCGCCATAGTCTTCTATTAACTCGTTATTTTGCTGCTTGATTATTTTTAGCCTTGCCTTTAGGGTATTTAAGTTGTTTATGCTTCCGTACCTGTTCGATAGTTCCTGGAATAATTTTTGCACCGTTTTAAACTGGGCCAGTCTTGGCGCGAAATGCTCAGCTGCTTTTCCTTACAGTCTGTTGGCAAGGGTGCGCAAAAAAAATAATTCGTTCTCTGGCCCTATTTGCCGGACAACCATTTGCACCATTCTCCCGAATAGCGGTAGGTTAATTGGGTCCCCGTCGAAGAACAGGATGTTGCTGGTCATATGGCAGAGTGTTGGTAAAATATTTTTTAGTGGTCTTCGTGTAGGCCCATATAGGCTCTCTCGTAACCCCGTTGTAAGTGTAGAAATATATTATCTCTCTGCTTTTGTTTGAGTGATTGCGGGGCAATCCAAGTGGGTTGGTCTCTATACGTGGGGCGAGCCGTTGATGCGAAAGCCGCCTTTTTTTATCCATTTTAGTTCTTCACTGATCTCCGCTTTCCAGGTAACGTCTTCCATCATTTTCTATTAATGTGCTCTTCATGCCACTCCAGTCGTCATGTATGGCCGGTGAGGTAGGCCACCCGAAAATATCTGTATCTCCTGGTGTTCTTCGTGGGCCCATTTCTTTTGCCTGGGTCGCAAAAATTTGTGTTGCTCACCAATTTCGATATGTCCTATCTGTTTCATACTGTTTTATTTCTATGTCTCTATTTAGTCTATCCCCTTTCGTATCATTCAATTCATCCCCTCTGTTTTTGTTTGTGGTTGACTCAGTTTCATTCATTGTTGTAATTGCTTTGCCTGTTGGGTGGGCTATTTCTTTTCTCTGGTTTTTCTTTACTTTCACCTTCATTGAAGCAAAGATCCTCATTACCACTGCTCTAATTTACTTGTCCAACGCATCTAATTTTTCGCACCCGTTTGGTTCTAATTATAATTCTAGCATTTGCTATTTTGTGCCTTCTCTTTGTTTTTTTCTATTGAATAAATCACATATCTCCACCCTATCGTTTTGTACTTTGTCTCTGTTATTCGCAACGTCATAGTTCGTACCCCCTGAAAGAGACATATTTGCTGTGTCTGTGGTTTTGGTTTTCTTAAATGTATCTGTTTTGCTCACACAACACGGACTGTTCTTATTTGAAAAATTCAGCTCACTCTGAGTCAGTGTAGTATGTTCTGAGTGAGTGTAGACGCGTCGGTTTGTTGTATTGGAAGAGATAATGCTGAGGGTCCCTCTACCAGCTCTCGATACGATATATGTTATGTTCAGATCCTAATATTTGGCCTCATTCACCTAGCTGCAGCAGCTTGAGAGAGAACAGATGGGTGAAAGAGTTTTCCTACTTTTCGTGCTTGCTCCAATTTATAACACTTATCCTCTCCTTAAGACGCTGTTCTCTCTCTCCTCTGGTCTCTCCTGTTACCTGTTTTCAACCGACTCGTCGAGTTTTTGCGTTATGAGTCACTGATTTTTCTCCCTGTTCTCGAATTTTTTCATCACGTGAATCGTTTTCCCAACAAAAATTCTACCAATCCAATGCGTTTTAAGTATATTTTATCGCGCGATTTATGTTTTGCTTTTAAGAAAAAACATTAAAAGGGGGAGCGAACGAAAAAATAAATTTATTTTTATAATATGTATAAACATGGTAGATAAAATATATATACATCGAGAATAAAAGAATAAAAATCCAACGCTCTTTTCTCTACCTAATTAGTGCCTCTTCTATTTTGCCTTTGGAGTTAGGGTTACTATTAATTTTACTAAATATGTACTCACGTGCTGGTCGATATGTACACCAATAGAAATAAAACTTCTGGTACCATTTCCCTTGCCTCTTGTCTTCTTGATCCTGTGATTATCAGCAATTGTTACCCTATCCTACTGGCTTCTGGGCTAATATCGCCACTGCTTGTAAACTGGTACTCTTGCCTCTGGTTGGATCCTCGGCTTTTTGATTTCAAATCGTTGTGTTCTCGCGGCACTGCACTATGTGTGCTTCTCGGCAGAATTTTTTTGAAACGCGTAAAATGAAAGAGAAGAAAAAAAAATTCCGGCTCTTACCAGATGCCACACTTAGCACCAAAACTGTCAGGTAGAGAAGATATTGGTAAGGAAGTGCTTTGTGAGAATGATTAACACTTATTATTTCAAGGACCTTTATTCAAGATACCGTAATCAGAGGCAAGATAGCGGGTGTGTTCCCTTCAAAGGCTCGTCGTGTACTCCCTGAATAGACTCTCTCCTTGCTCGCACTTCCCTTCCCTTGGCCCTAGGGCCCCTTATTATGAGGTTGGAGAAGAGGGAGCGTAAAGTCTTACCTATACTATCGTACGTTACAATACCTTATGTTCATCACTTTAAATAATCGATGAGAAAAACAATACAGTGTTATAAAAATAGAACAATGTAAAATAAAATAAAAATATAGGAGTTTATGACCTATTTGTGAATAGTTCTAAAGTTACATCTACCTTCAAATACAGACTTCAAATTTTTTAGCTATCAGTCTTTCACTGCCAAAATTAAACTTTTTCTCTACCTACTTCTGACTGCTAAAAGGTTCTTCTTTTAGAAAGTTATGAAATTCTAAATGTTTTTGCTACCATTAAAATTTCTCGTAGAGTGTTTTAAAAAATGTGTATGCAACATTTTTTATGTCAGGACTTGCACCCTTTAAGAGCTAAAAGAGTGTTAACAAATATTTGAAATAAACATGTTTCTTAGTATTCTACAAAAGAATACATAAGACCTAGGTTGTTCAGAATTCTATTTTTTTTAAATATAAGTCTGTCAAGCAGTCAAAAGTAAGTAGAAATAAAGTTTCAATTTGTCGGTGAAGAACAATAGCGGAAGAATTCGAATTTTACATGTCAAAGTGGCTACAACCTTTAATTAATGGAAAGTAAATTCTTAAAAAATTTTTACATGTTATAATTATGAAAACTCTTTTTCATTTAACTAGTCCCAATCATTAATTTAAACAATATTTAAAACATTGTGTAGGCCACAAGTTAGCTTAAAATGCCAGCTTACACAATGAATGGAATAAACTATACAGCATTATACAAATAGAACGATATAAAATACAATATTTCAAATAGACATGTCGAATTTATGTCATATTTGTCAATAGTCCAAAGGTTGTAGCTACTTTCCAAAAGTAGAATCCAACTTTCTTACCTGTCAATCTGTCACCGACAAAATTGAACTTTCTTTCCACTTACTTTTGATGGCTTAAAAGTCCTTCATTTAGGAAAAATTAAATTGTAAACATCTTAGCTTTCCTGTATTTTTTTGCACAATGCTAAGAAATATGTTAATTTTAGACTTTTGTTTACACATTTTGAGCTCTTCAAAGGGTACTAGTACTGACATAGAAAATATTGCATACATATCTTTTAGAACACTCTAGAAGAAATTGGAATAGTCACAAAAACATCCAGAATTTCATTATTATTAATAAGAGGGACTCTCAAGCAGTTAAATGAAAGTGGAAAAAAATGATTTATTTTGGCAGTGAAAGACCGATAGCTTAAAAATTTTAATTCTGTATTTAGAAGTAGATGTAACTCGTGAACTATTGACAAATAGGACATAAAGCTCTACATGCTCAATTCCATTCTATATTATTTTATTTGTTTCACGCTGTATAGTTCTTCGCATTAATTAAGTAAGGTGGTAAGCCTAATGTGATTTTTACTCTACAAAATATTGTTTTATGGTCATAAGTTACCAGCTGTAAAAAAAAAAGAGAGATGTTAAGTAATTAAGATAGTGTATTCATAATTAAGGCATGTACATAATTTTATGTATTTACCTATATTAATTTAAAAGCTGCTTTTAGTCATGTTTTTTTTAATGCGTTTAAAAGATTGGAAACTCTGATTAATGCAAGATTCCTGTCGTTAATTAGTTATTTGAAGCATTATATAGGCAATATATAATAATTATTTCGCATTGTAAAAGTTGATAGAGAGTGGCACGTGTATGTATTCCTGTATATACATGCATGAAAAAGAGAGATAAAAATGGATGTCTGATATGTATGTACTATGAATGTCTATTCACTATGCGCCTATGTCAGGTGGTGCCATTAAGTGAGAGAAATTGTCGCTTGCTAAGATCTCTAGAATGCATGGAGTCTTATTGGAAAATTTTTTAATAAATTAAAAAGAAGGTCATTAAGAGTGAATTGACCAAATGAATCAGTGATTTGAGTGTGTCTTATGTTAGTGTACAGTAATAAATTTTGTTTGGTACTGCCATGTATACTACAAGATTAAAAAAAATGAAAATATGGATTGCGACTATGAGAACACAGCATATTTGGGTGTATATACATGCTTACACTTCTTTAAAGCTAAAAAAACAGAAGTAATCCATGGAAACGAAGTATAAATGTGTAAAAGTTAACCTAACTTGTCATTAGTATAAATTTTTATTGAACACTGTGTTGTGAGAAATAGATAAATATAAGCAGTACTTGTGTTTCTCAAGCTCCATACAAGTGCAAGCATATGTATACACACATATATGTTATGTTAGCATAGTCGCAATCCATGTTTTTATTTTTTCCAATCTTGTAGTACATATGACAACACCAACCAAAACTTATTACTGTACATTAACATAATACACACTTAAATCACTGATTCATTTGGTCAATCCATTCTTAATAAACTTTTTTTTAGCTTATTAGAAAGTTTTCCTATAAGGCTTCATGCATTCTGGCGATTTTAGAGAGGGACAATTTCTCTCACTCGATGAGGCGCATAGCGAATAAAGTAAAAGTGCTTGTCCGAAGAATCTGGAAATTTCTATGATACCTCGAGACTCAGCTCATGTAACGTCCTACAGCATGGAGCGTTTTATCGTACATGATCCTATGTGACATCGTATTCATGAGCACGTTTTGCGTCTAAAAGCTTCTAGACTCTTCATGCACAAGCTACATTATGTATACATATACTGCACGATGCTTTTGTGAAAACACTTGTTTTTCAGCGACAGCGATCAAGTGTTCCCAACACTAGTTATCACGAATGATTCTAACTGGTAAATTTATACTTTTTATAACTTTGATTAATGTAAAAAAGTAAACTACTTGAAAAAAAAAGTTTAATACCTGATTAGCAAACTAGGCTGTATGGGAAGATCGTTGCTTTTGTTAACTTTGAGCTCACTTCCCTGAAGTAGCTCGCCTTTTCCTCTGGCTGATTCACCTTTTCTTGGATGTCGGAAACAGCGTGGTCTGTAGCGATACGGTACGAATATTTGTGTCTTACACTTTCAGAAAGAAAAACGATTCTTCTTCATCTGGTTCTATATCACGGTAAAAATATGCGGTTACACGTTGTAGGTTGTAGGTCGTAAAAAAAACTAAGGAATGCATGCACACAATGAAACATCTGAGAAATGAGGAGCTAAGGACCAAGAACTTGACTGTCTCAACCAGTTCTACCATACAGCAAAATTAAAATGACGTAGGATGCAGGGATGTTTACACGTGCACATCAAGCGTCGAGCGTCTTCTTTACCATTTGCCACTCCCGCACTTCCGCAGTCGCTACTATTCTGTAACTAGATACGGAAGCACCTATGCCCCACCTTGGTAACTTAGTGGAAAAATACAATTTCTCGAGTCAAGTCAAAGACTCGAATATGCATAAGTATCGATTGTATCGATGTATCAATGTACAAGAACACTGTAGCCCAGGAGTAAACGTGTCATTTATGTCACATCATGAATTTAATTTACGACACGTCATTTATCATGTTTACGACGCGTCATAAAAATGAGTTTATCACATTTAGTGAACTCACGACACGTATTGCGAAAAGAGTATGTTAATGACGCTTTTTTTTGTAAATGGCGAACAAAATAGCTGAGAAAAAATTACAAAAAACGCTTCCTGGTTGACGTATAAATGTGATTATTAATATTTATTTCAAAATATCTTCCCTTTCTGCATTTATTATCGTAAAATCTGGTTACAATTATATCTTTACAAACAGACGTAGCAGAAGAAAAACGTTGTATTGAAAGTGTATGAGCGATTTTATACTTTTTTTAAAAGCAACAATAAATTTTAAATTAGTACACGAGCATATACGTATATTTTATTAAGTTTTCATAATTAAAAATTCGCTTTTGTGAAACCCGTGCCATTTATTACATAAATCACAACTATACAAAGTACAAAAATTACACGTGACGTGTCGTTAATACCTCCTGACCAGATTTACCCATCCCTGCTGTGTGGCCCAATGGCCAATGGCCCATTTAGAGGCAGGGATGGGTAAAGACACGGAATTTGTATTTCGTACACGACACGCGTCATAAATGACAGTTATAGTCCGGGTCGTAATCTGGAATTCGTGGGAGAAATTATTTGGATAGGATTTTTTTGCATGATCTTACACAAAATGATCACCTAAAAACAAATTTGCATGTTGCCAGGCTTCAAAGTTGTAGGAAAAATGTTATAACAAAATTTTTTAAGCAAATTAAAAATATTGTTTATTTTGCCCTGAAAAAAACTTTTTTAGCTTTTTTGGACAATTCTAAACGAAAAAGATGTCTTGCAAATTTTCTCTAAAATCAATACTTTTCGATATATTAATTGTACAAAGTTTGAAAAACCGTGAAAATCGCCACTTTCAAGTATAAAAAACAACAATAAAAATTAAAAATGTTGATGTTGCCAAAGTTCTCAAATATTCTTCAAACAATTCTTGACAAAATCCTAAGGCGTTTCCGGATGTCATTTTATTGCAAACCCTTCATTTTTAATTTACAATCAAGCGTGTGCATCGTTACGGTCGGCCGCTGCTGACCGCGGCTCTCATGCTCCGTCTCTTTCCCACTCACGAGGAGTACACGGAATTTACTGGCGCTCATATTTGATTTTAATGGTAAGTATATTATTCTTCTACAGTAATTGTGGGAATAAAAATAATTGTACAATTTTTCATATTGATGAAAAATGAGGTTAACCTAACTGTTGCTGTATAAACATACATGTATTTAAATAAAAAAAATTATTTTAAGTTAAGCCTGCACACGCTTAATTGTAAATTAAAAATAAAGGGTTTGCAATAAAATGACATCCGGAAACGCCTTAGGATTTTGTCAAGGGATGTTTGAAGAATATTTTAGAACTTTGGCAACATCAAAATTTTTAATTTTTATTGTTGTTTTTCATACTTGAAAGTGGCGATTTTCACGGTTTTTTAAACTTTGTACAAATAATATCTCGAAAAGTATTGATTTTAGAGAAAATTTGCAAGACATCTTTTTCGTTTAGAATTGTCCAAAAAAGCTAAAAAAGTTTTTTTCAGGGCAAAATAAACAATATTTTTAATTTGTTTAAAAAATTTTGTTTAAACATTTTTCCTACAACTTTGAAGCCTGGCAACATGCAAATTCGTTTTTAGGTGATCATTTTGCGTAAGATCATGCAAAAAAATCCTATCCAAATGCTTTCTCCCACGAATTTCAGATTACGACCCGGACTATTACGCCATTTTTGTCATTTAGGTCATTTTTGCCATTTATGTCAATGTGTTTTAACCAAAAAGTTAATAATATCTAAGTCAATTACTAAACAAAGAAATTCACTGACTTCTTATGAGTACTTTAACTTTTGTGACTTAATTTTTTATTCAAATTCTAAACATCAAAGTATTTTTGTTTTAAATATACGGTAGCAGCGCAAATTACTTACACGATAATACTTTGATTCGGAAATAAATTAATGTAATTCGTTGGAAAATTAAAAGCTGTTGCTGTAAAATATTTGTAAATAACATATTAATTTTTTAAATTCATGAGAAAAAGTATTACGCATTTTAATATTTAAACAATCCTTTACAAAAATGTTATATTTGCATGTTGCAATCGAGGTAATTAATAAGACCACTTTTGGTAAAATAACTTATCTGTATATCGATCGATGTAGTAAAGAGATGTCGATCTAAAAACTTTTTTAAATAATCAAGGAAAATTTTCTGCTGAAAGGAGAACAGAATACAGATAAAAAAAGTATATGAATTTAGTTTTGGATGCAAATAAAGGCTAAATTACGGTTGTGGGATCGTGTCTTACTCGAAAATTTGCAGTTTTGACGACACCTTGAAGCAAAGTACGGAGCTCTTATTTTTTCTGATGCACAGAATCTCAAAGTTATTAGCGTGAACAAGATATTTATGTATTTTGCAGAACTCAATGACATTGGATCCAAGACTTCGATGCTGTGAAAGTTGCGGGTCCACAATTCTAAAAAATTTAGTATTTCCTCGAAAAATTCTGTTACAAATCCATGCAACTAAATTTTGGCGTTATAGTTTAAACGTGTTGTATTATATGGATAATAGAGATAATACGTGGATTGTTTCCGATTTTTCTACTACTATAAGCGAGTTAATGTTACAGACTTGCAAATTCGTAAATTTAAAATTTATTCTTCCTTAAATAAAAACTAAGAGCCCGTAACGCTAAAAAATGTCAGGTATCCTTCTAAATTTGCGAAATATCGGATTATCGACTTGGAAAGAGATTGATTAAAGTGTAGCTATTTTATACATAATAACATAAGTTTACACTTTCTAGAACACATCTATTAACAAGTTTATAAATAGTCAGAACTTCTAACTCCTCAGTTTTTTATTCACAAACTCTCTCTCTTTTTCTGATAATTCATATTTATTTCGATTATATCTAAAGTTCTTACTTATGCGGTGTGTCACATGTGATGCAAACTTTTTTTTTTTTTTTTTTTGCTCTCATTTTTCTCGATTCTTAATTTTTCTCAACCACTAAAAATATGAGAAATAATTAATAATTGTAATTAATCATGTTGGTAATAAATGACTAGTCATAAAACTTAGGGCGTAACCAGGATTGACGTATATTACGCTATGTTTTTTGTTGGAGTCATAATTGTTTGAAATTACGCGCTTGCCCCGTTCGTACTTTTTATACGTGACACTGCTATCATTCTACTTACTTTGCATCAGCTAAGCAGCTGCGACGAGTAGTGTCCAACAGCTCTGTACGAAACGCACAATAAAGTTTCTTTTTCTTAATTTAAAATACCACGCTGTATTACAATTATTATCCCCCTGCCAAAACCACCATTACAACATTTTTAATTAAAATCATTGTTTTGTTTCTGTATTGCTCGATCTTATTGACTGTATCCCATTGAACTGGCTTACAACTTACAAACAACTTAAACATATCTTATTAACATTTATGCCACGTATACATTGGTGTCAAATTGTTGGCCTGCAGCAATACTCGATTATAGCCTGAAAAAGAAAATACGAGAGCACAGTACAGGACGTTTATATATACATGTAAAGGGTATAGTAGAACAAGCGTCGATATATATATATATATATATATATTTTGTAGGGCATTTCGCATATCTCCCCCACAAGCCCCCAACACCATTTTTCATACATTATGTTATGTATACTTGATAAATGATAAAATATTATTAAGTGACATTAAATTTATTACCATAAATATTACCGATTTATTTATAAAAATTATCAAGTTAAGTCAATAAATTAAGTACAAATCTCTCCTCAAACACTATTTTCTATCTCTGTATTTCTTTGCGTTTCTACTTAAATAAATAAATTATTTTCATCTTTGCATCTTGATAAGGCCACATGTAATTGACCATGATAATATAAGGGCTTTCAAAAATAACAAACCTACAGTATTGAAACTTTGACCATGGGAGTTATTTATTGTCGTAGCAAATGCAATAACGATTGGAAATCGTTTACGATGCATAATACATGGTAATGTTGGAAAGTTTTCTGTGTCTAACGTTATTCTTGGAATGAAGACTCTATTTCCAACTTTTTTTCCAGTCATAATTTCTCTTTCTATATTTGACTGCAATAAATTTGTGATTCGTAAACATTTTTTATTATGGAGTCCGTCTGATATACTTAAATTTCTCAGTAACGTCACTATTTTACCAATTTTTAAAATTACTTCATGAGGTGGTAATCATTTACAAATATTGTTTAACAATTCCACCGGAAAATTTAAATAAATATTATCGTCTGATTTATCAACCCCTTCATAAGTTGCGTTATCTATACTATAGTAAGTTTAAATTACTCCATACAATTTTTTAAGCATTTTGTTATTTAAATAAGAGGTGTTCTTGTTATACGATAAAAGTATAACACTATTTATCAAACATTTGTAGATATTAGAAAATATTTGAAAACATACATTTGGGATCCAATTTTTAGGAATCTTAAAACTTTTTATTTTCTCTTCCCCGATTTTTATTAATAATTTTAAAAATTCTTTATAGTTTGAACGAATATTAATTTCTTATTTTGAAATTTTATTTGGTGTAGGTAGATTAAAGCATCCACATGATTTATTTTCTGATACTTAAATTTGGTTGATATGTAAAAGAGCTAAATCATCTTTATTATGAGGCAAACCCTTCGTAAAAAATTCTTTGTATTTATTCCATATTTTATCACCTTAAACGTTTTCTGAAATTTAAACTCAAGCAAAAAATTGTCTTTATTGATTTGGAAACATAACAGCAATTGCTTTTTAGAAAATATTATCGATTTTTTTAAATTGTCTATTAAACCCATTGCAATTGCAGTATCTTTAAAAGTTTTATAAGTTACTTCTTCATATGTTCTAATGTCTTTGAACGATGTCCCACCAGTTACTTTATTTAATACAAGTTTCAAAAAAAATTTTGATGATTTTTTGGAGATACAATGTTGAATCAACTAATTGCAATATTTTTTTTATTATATTTCTCCCTTAAGATTAATTTTTAGTTTGGAATTACTATTTTAATTTTCATATGTTTGAATATCGTTGTTCGAGAAATAAACTATAACGTGAACATTAAATGAATCTGAAAAGCTTTTAATTTTAATATTTGTACCATAAGTCTCATGTTTTGCCATTATGTTAATATATTTGTTACTATTTTTTACATTTTTATAATAATCGCATCATGCTATAAATTCATAATTATTTTGCTATTTACTCACAACATCAGTGATTACAAAAAAATGAGCTCTCATGTGGAAATCTTTGTTATTATACCGTAAATAAAAAAAGTTCCGAATAAACGATTTCTGTCCCCTTTTACGCTAACTTTTATATTTTTTATTTTTAAAAGTTTTAAAAATATTTGGATTGATTTTAAATTAATTTTTTTAATTTACAGTGTGGAATACTGTAAAGAAATTATATTTATATTTGTCATTGAATCTAAAAATAAAAAATTTTTTCGAACCACTTATATGAATTGATAAAATATAGAACGCATAATAGTAACAAAAATAGTTTAAAGTATATGTTAAATAAAATGTCAAAAATTTTTATGTGATAAAAATGATTAAAACTTTTTGTTGTTTAGAATTTAATCATTAAAAAAATAATTTATATTTTTTTTCTCTTAACATAATGGAGAGTTTCAAAAAAAACTTTTAACGTACCACAATAGTACCTTTTGGATAGTGTAAAAATTTACTGATAAATAAATAACTAATGCTCAACAATAAAGATCAAAGACTTTTTTTCCTCACGAATTTCTGGGCATCAACCTCTCCTTACTATAAGATAAAATTTAAAGACTCTCCTTTTAAGTTAGAACAATAGGGGGTCGGCGCGTGAAGCACGCAAGGGGGCGAAGCCTTACTAGTAATATATATATATATAGGCATCTAAACAATGCCAACAGCTCAAATAGCTTATGTAAATTTACGTAAGGTGGCAGTTACTCTAAGCTGTGACAGGAAGCTAGCCTATGCTGTGCCTTACCCCCACCCTGACCGTTGTTCGGATCCCAATCAAAACATACATTCACTAGATGGCGTTAGTCTGGAGACTCTCTATGTATGTACACTTGCACTTTGCCCCTACGTCGCATGTCGCACTTCACTGACCCTGTGCTATTAAGCTTGAAGAGTAGGCTCTTACAAAAACTAACTAGTGTAAATAATTACTATGGCATGATTGTTGTCTTACTGTAAAGTTAAAATGAAATAGTTTGTATTTAAGATGGCTGAATTAAAGTTTTTGAAATTAAGTGATCAACAAAAAAAATCTGTGTGGTCTCTCAAGAGAGCTTGGATTTCTCGCTATGTTAACGGTTGTACTCTTAGAGCATATACATATGTGCTCTAAGGTTGTACTAGTAAACCCATATTTATATAATTAAAATTTATAATTTCATGGTTTTCCGTGCAATAAGAAATACATTTACGGGTTTAAAGTGTGCTGTGTATCGGCCAAGTAAGAAGAAGGTATTCAAGAGACTCCGGAAAAAAAAATCATAGCTACTGCTCAAACATAATCACTTTTTTTTAAAGATCATTTTATGGGTGCATACATTTAATCAACACTTTTTTTCAGACGTATTTTTGAAAAAACCTCGTTTTTTTTCAATTTCACAATTGAAGGGTGCGTTTAGATGGAGTCTGGGAGTCTGCCAGACTTCATCTAAACGCACCCTAACGAAAGCTCTAATGGAGGTTAGTAATTAAACTGTATTTAAGTTACCATTTAAATAAATCAAAATTTTTTAAAAGCAGTTTAAAAATTTCTACTAGTTCAAAGTAAGCTTTCTAAAAAAAAAAATTAAGGAATAAAAAAAATCCTACAAAAACTTCAAAAAAAATTACATTTAATAAAATTCAATCATTAACTATCATAAGAACGTTTGTTAAATTATGGAAGTAAATAACGTTTTTCTTGAAAATACACTGGGAAAAAAAAATATTGAAAAATTAAATTGTACATAATTATAATTTTCTGAAAAAGAACATGATTTTTTTTCAATGTTACTTTAACGGATAAAATTAATGTAAGAAAACTTAACCAACCGTAACTTGCTGTGATATAATGTAAGGTTTGTTTGGATTTCGTAACGCAGTTACAGTTTGTTACGGTTTGTTACATTTACTTATAGTCGACTACAACTCAACACATTATCTTGCGACTCGTTACGTCTTATTATGATTCTAAAAAGGCACTTGAATCTCATAAAAAAGCAACTGTAATAAATTCTATTGAACCGTAAGGAAATGTTGTTATGTATAATATTTTATAACAGCTTACAGTTTTTGGCAGTTATTTACACTATTTATAATTCATAAGTTTAAGACATATTTTTTTACATTTTTAAGTATGATTTACTTTTAATTAAAAAAAAAGTAAGTTATTATTATAAAAAATTATTAGTGTATTAACACGTGGTAAATCAAAACAAAATGTAACGAAAATGTAAAAAAACGTAACAAACCATAATAAAATGTAAAAAAAGTCCCAAATTAATAACAATATTACAAATCCTTACGTTTTCTCACGTTTTCTTGTGGGTCATGGCATATTATTACACATGTTTACTTTTTCTTATGTTTTTTCACTTTTTCAAATTTCCGCTAAGGTATCTAAAAATTTTTTTTTTTCTCAGAACATTCTTAAACAACATACCATAATGTCTTTAAAACTTTAAAAAGATTCGGGCTTTGATTGACTGTACTGAAGTAACAATTCAGAGACCAAACAACTTGTGCTATTAAATTGTTGCTCCCATTGTAGGGGCTGCCAAACCTTTCGAATAAGCATACTTACTTCCTCCAGTTTTAAATACATTTTTTTAATTGTCTAACTAATACAAGGTTGAAAATAATGACAAAACCTTCTTACAATAAGACCTATATACTTTTTAGCATATTTAATATTCATTTTATTGTTTAAAGTTGCTTTATATTTACTTTGTTAAAGCCAAATGTTTTTCTACCATGATTACACAATTAGGATCTTGCATGAAAAATGTTATTTGGTCCGTCTTGTAGATAGTAAAAAAACATTGGATACGTATTTTTTTTTTCATATAAACATGAATTGACAGAGATAGAGCACGTCAAAGGTCAGGAGTGGGGGTAAATACGTCATAATGACCTAATAAGTTGTATGTCCTTCTGAAGTCATAAGCTCCCACTCCATGAACTTTGACTTGCTCTATCTTTGTCAGTTTTTTTTTTGAAAAAAGATAAAATACGTGTCTAAAGTTTTTTTACAATCTACAAAACCGACCAAATAGAATTTTTTATTCAAGATCCCAATTAAACAGCGCACTTAATGAGACCACAGCCTTTTAGCTTACAAAATTAGCCTGTACGTGGTGCTAATAGCTGAGTTCTGATCCCATTAGGCGTCTAGAATCCCACCATAATAGGTGTCTAAGGGTGTGGTCACATGACCTTTTTTCGTCGGAAATTGGATGGGATCGGCATTGCGCTCGTATTCCCTGATTTCCGAACGCAATGCCGATCACCTCCAATTTTTAATGAGCAAAGGTTATTTGTCCCCCTATCACAAAATACTTCGGATTTCCATAAATCATGTTTCCCAACTTTTGAGAAATTTCCGATTACTATTTTTTTTGTTTGAATAAGACCCAGCTCTTTCTCTATGACTCATGTGTCCTGTAGTAATCTCGGGACAAAACTAATTTTTATTTTTATTTTTCTATGGCAAAACTTTTGGATCGCCATATCAAAAGATACCTAGAGTATGTACTCTGCTGTCTCAGTAAAAAAAAGCTTAAGTACAATTTTATTCTTGTGGTAAATACATTTTTTTACAATGGGTGCATAAGGTTGAAGAAGAGGGTTGGCACCACACACACTCACACACACATTATTTCCATTTCTAAGCAGAACTGTAATTTACATGTACATAAATAAATACACACATGTGTGTATGTGTGTGGGTGTTTACATATGTATATATAAATTACAGTCCTACTTGAAGTTGGAAATAATTAATCGAAGTTTTTGCTAGCAGAAATAGATCCAGACTCAGTTTTTATTTATACATAAATTTGTAGTTAAAAAATTTTTTTAGTTCTCACAATTCCTGATTCTAAATAATTTATCACGTTAGCATAATAAAGAGTCTTTTCAGAGTAATAGGCAAAAAGAGCCTTTTCAAACTGAATATAAAAAGGAGCCTTTTATTTTTATTTCTCCGATTTTAAGTTGGTACTAAATTTATGTGTATATATATATATATAATTGATCTATAAAAATATATACATTACTACCTTAAAATAGAAGTAAATAAATTAGTTAAAAAGGCATTGATATCTTTTTGTTGAACTCCTCGTTTTGCTCTCCAGTATAGAATAAATGTATGGATTCGTAGGATTATTGTCTAAATGAAAATCGATTCTTAAAATAGCGTCCTCGTTAATTAATGTGTTGAAACCAAGAAGTACGATGTATGACACAAAAATTTCAAGTGCATGCAGCATCATAAAATTAAGGTGTATGTAAACGGTTATATTGCGTGCATACATTGCTAATCTCGATGTCAGAATATATACACCAAAGTTTTCAGTAAACGCTGTTGCATTCACTGAAATTTTCAGTGTACGTTGAAGCTGTCACCCAAGTTGAGATTTTGTATCCATATACCATGATACAATGATACGTTAATATAGTTATTAATACACGGGAAGTTTTTAGAAAGGGTTTGACTTTTTAATAAGTTGCAAGGTACAAAGTTTAAATGATGCGTTTGTATAACCAGGAACGTTTGACACTCACGACCATATGATACGAGCCACATAACCTGTAATGTGTCAACTTATAAATATCCTACACGGCACCTTAAGTTTCACCGAGATTTTGGATGCATCCTGCGTCGAACATCGAAAATCTCGGTGTACGCTGTGTCGTACATCGAGAATTTCGATGTACGATATATTTACACGCAAAGTAACCGTGCACACACACCTTAATTTTGTATTATCAGTGTACGTTAAAAATAACATGTCATACATTATACTTTACTGTTCATACATACTTATTGACGATGCTCTTTTATTTTCATCCAAGTTTTCAGTGCTTGCATGTGAGAACAGTGATTATTTAGGACAATAATCCTCCGTGTACAGGGGTACGAGACCAACCAAGAGCTGGGTGAGGAGCCAATAAGAACTCAAAAATGTCGAAGAATAATCGTGAGTGACGAATCGTTGGACTTAATTATACTAATCGACGCCGACACCTCAGTGTGAGTGTACCTCTGTATAAAAAAGCTTTTTCTTTTAGTTTAAGAAGACTTTCTTCTGCCCGAAAATTTAAAAAGGCTCTTTCTTGACTTTTACTCTAAAAAGACTCTTTCTTGCACTCACCCTATGGTATCATTGGTAAAAGTATTACGATGCTTTTCCTGCATTCAATATAAATGATTAAACTTCATTTATAATCTACAGCCTAAAAATATGTTTATTACAATTATTCCCCCTAAAGGAAATTCATTTTTTTTTTTTTTTTTTAATAATATACTGCGGTATTATAAAAAATGTTTTGTCTCAGAATCTTGCCGAATAAATTTCATTACTTATTCATTGAACTGTTTCATTCATTATTATTCTTCTGCCTGTCTGAAAATAAATAAAAGTAGCACACCTTATTAAAGATTTGCAAACAATTTTAAAATATTTACAAAACTATTTTCTATTGTGTTCATCAAATTCATTAACTGATTAAAATTTCAACATTGAGTAAATAGCAGTAAACGGGCGGCTTTTTTTGTCGTAAATAGGATGTTCATAATTTCTTAGGAGTTTTAAAATACACAAATTATGTTAAAATCCTTAAAAGTTATTTTAGTATTATAAAATTATAGAATTGCCTTGCTAACAAGAAGTATCAAAGTAACAATATTTATTTATTTTGATGTATCCGAAACAAAATGTTGACTACATATATATATGTACACTTTTTTTTTAATGAAACATAAATAAAAGAAATGAAGACAAAATGATAAATTAAATTAAAGAAGAAAAAAAAAATCTACCACGAAGTGGATTTGAACCCTTAAGTGCAAAACAATCTACAAAGGGGCATAAACCTTATCCATTTTAGCTATCCGAAGAACATGTTGTATTCCTTTTGAAGTCACATATATTCATAAATATCCTCCGGAGCTTGTTCTACAGTTTGCAGCAGTTAGGATGTGTAAAATTAATAAATTAGTGGTTAAAGCTGTAGTGAAAACCTTAAAAAATAGTTGAAGCTACATGTTTTTTTAATTATAAATGGATTTGGGAATGTTAAGAGTACGGGTGAGTTAAAAAATAATGTATTGAAATCAAAATTCTGTGGATATAATTAATGAGCATTTAGTTCCACGATTTAATTAAATAAGATTTATAGATAACATTGAAGCCAGAGCGAGAGCAAGTCAGTTATAAATGCATAGCATGTACTTGGTTGCAGAGTAAAAAAAACTCTCAAAAGAGAAAAACTCGTGTCATCGCTTGCTTTGGCTGTGCGCTCAGCTATACAGCTATATAGCCCACATTTCCACTCCTCTCCTCGTAGGCGCACATTCGGTATACCCCTTTCACGCATCTCGAAAATGTGCACCTACATGGACATTTCCACGCGAATCCACTCTTCTTATACCCCTACCATGCTTCTCAAATAAAAAAAAAAAAATGTGCACCTGGTTCGGCCACTTGGCCGCGGTGAGGCGCTCGAACCACTGGAAAAAAGTGGGCACACTCCATAGCATGGCAGTCAGCAATCTCCCTACTAATCTCTGACAAAAATAAGTAATTAGATCTTTACACGTAAAAACTAGGACAATCACCTTTACTCGTGAGGGTACCGGTAGCTTCTAGATTGCGATACGGGACCCCTTCTATACACCGCTTTAGGTGGTATAGACATCCCTAAGGCGTGTCGCAAGTAAATGCATCGTGATACAGTACAACAGTGTCATCGAGGCATGACAACTTGATTTTCTTTGCTCAACGGCATTTTTCCGCTATTTTTTTGTATTTTAACACGTATTCTCGACTTTTTTCTAGTCCCGCGTCTCACCTAGTAACGCTGTTAGTGTAAGTCTCGAATTACTCTGAGGAGCATATTTAAACTTGAATAGCTTGTCACGCCAGCGTAACATATAATTGCACAACAAAAGAGAATCCTTGTGCATGTTAACAATATTAAAAGAAAAAGTGAAATGATGTACAACCCTAAGGTTATATAATAATTGTGATAATATCATAAGCAAAAAATAGTCAAAAAATTATTCAAAGATACGATGGTATTGTTTTGAAAATATCATAAATTTAAATGAAAAAAATAAATTGAGATGGCAAGTAAGGCAAGACATCCGTGTGTACAATATTTTTTTCTGTCATCATCTCAAATCATTTTCAACACAATTTTTATTATGATTGAGAAGTAAAATATATAAAAAAATTATTTTTATCTCTTATGACGATATGTATCTTGTACATTTTATTAACATTTAATTTCTTAAGTCCACAAAAAAAGTTTGTTTTAGTTTAAAAAATTTTCTTCGCTTCGGTTACGTCTATTGACTCAATCTGTTTTTGACCGTATATAAGACTAAATTATAAATTGACTGGATAAGGTATAACAGTATATTAGTAATCAGTTACATAAGAACTATTTTTATTGTAGGTATTAAAAGTGTGAATGGTTCTAAAATTCATCGTACCATTAAAATTCCTCCTACTTGTGTACCTGTTTCAGAAGCATTATCGTTATTACTTGAAAAGTGAGCAATTCAAAACTATGTGTTTAGTGATATCCTAATAAATAGTAACACTTACACTAATTTTCGACACAAAAGTTTACTTCAATCCTGTTTTGTTCCAAAAAAACAAATTTGTGGTACATAAAACAAATTTATTTTGATGACTTCGAAATTTGTAACTCGATAAGCAACAGAAAAGGTGTATATGAAATGTCTTCTAAAAAACTTCTAATTCAAAACTTTTCAGTTTTTATTTCTTAGCTCCTTGTTATAGTAGGCATGTAAGAAAATACGGAATAAATCCTTTTTTTAACATAATGGTATAAGATTTTTGAATATTAGAAGAACGATATATTTTTGTTGAATCACATAATACGTATGTCAAGGGGACTCTCGCAAACTTATCTCACGATAATCTTGGAGCAGCACCTTTCTGCAGTAGGAACAATCATTTAGAACACCTATTTTTTTGTAGGATTTGTATCATCTGTAACATTGACGCCAAATGTTCTTCCACAAAAGATAATTTCTTGTTACAATTAAGAAGTAACAATAAATTGTATCATGGTTCTCATACTAAAATGATAAATAAAATTATACGACACACTTCATTAAATGAACTAAAATATTTGAACCTTGAGAACAATGTTAGTGTTGCATTTTTTAGCCCTTAGAAGCTTTAGAGAAATGTAAACGTATGATTTTTTTTAATTACAGTGTAAGCAACAGAAATAATAGTCCTAGCCCAATAACTATAAGCGAATAAAATCAGTAATTAATCTGCTTCTCATTTATGATGTTAAGTAGTTTTTGTGCCTATTATATCTTAGGATATTGTCATACAAAGTTCTGAAATAACGCCTAACGATTATTAAGCTATTATTCTAAATTTAATGCAAATTGTAAAATTTGCTATTGCATCAGAAATAACACGTTACATTCTCCTACATCCTTCGTAAGAAACTCAGTTACAACATATCGTAACATAATGCACTTATTTTATCGTTTAATAATAACTCAAGTGCCCAACTTTATAGCTCATTATAATAAATATATAAAAAAAGGCTTTTTCTGAAATATTCAGACAATGTGATGCAAATCCAAACTCGACTGGCTTAAAAATTTAATGAAAAAATTTTAAAAACTTTTAAGATGTTTCACACTTATTCAAAATGCGTTGCTAGTTACACATGTAGTCTCCTAATAATCGAACTTGTAAAATCAAAACTCATTTAAAATAACACAAATGTGACCTTTCACAGATATTTATGTACTCCTTATTAATTAGGAGCTAAGTAAAGACTTGTGATAAAGATTTTCTTACGTTGTCAAATAAAGTAATTTTTAAGGTGGTGATTTGATCCTTTATAAATTTATGTATCGAGATCATAAGAATGATTTACCAATATTCATTAAAGTATAACAGTTATGTTTTTAAAACAGTGCATGTTTTATGCATGCATTAAATGTGAAAAATGGCTGATCATTTTATTATGTTCTATAACCTTGGAGTATAAAATTCATAAAACTTATAATATGGAACTAATCAGGGCTGTTGATTGTCGTTATTCAAAGTCTTACAATTAAAATACAACTAATGACGCAAGAATCGTATAGTATATTTCAATACAAGTTTTGTAATAACATTACTATGATGACGAAAAAGTTACACCAAACTTTCCGTATCTTGTGACACACAATGCACGTGTGCAGAAAATGTAATTTTTGTTAAAAATAAAGCTTAATAAATCTGTAGCCATTATATTCAGAAAGATTTCAAACACTGCAGTTGTTAAGCTATGTATAACTGATTCTTATTTGCGTGCTAAGATACTAAAACTGTTATTAGCTTAGATTATTATAATAATTTTAAAATTGCACTACTTCGTGTAAGTCACCTTTACGCTTAGTTAACGAGTGCTCTGTATAACATGTACCTACTTAGTTATCACTTCTTTGAATCCGTTATATATTTAAATTGTTATTCCTAATGACTTTAATGTAAACCTTTGTTACATGATTATTGTTTGATTGTGGTTAGCTGAAAACGGTAGGTGTGAGGTCCAACGAAACACTCTTAATAGTAAATAAATATAAAAGCTGGTTTGTGATTAATTCATACTTCACTCACGTTTTTCGTCGCTTAAGTAAAAAGTCATACAGTAAAACTGAGAAAATTTGCCTGAAAGAAGGTCACAGAATTGTAAATAAAAAAAGCTATTTATTTAAAGATCGTAGATTAAATCTCGTTGAGATTCAAATTTTCTTCAAGAACTTTTTATGTGGCGTAAGTACTCAGGATTCTGAGAAACTACTTGTTTGATTTTTAAGGAAATAAATTTTTATTTTTTCTGGTTAAGTCTGGACCTTGAGGGGCTTTCTTTTGTGAAGGAAGCCAATACCTTACCAGCTCCTCAGTAAAGCTACTGTCAGCTTCAAAAAAGTTGGTGCAGTGAGTATCATATTGACTACGATCACATCATCGATAGTGCCGCTAGTTTTAAAGTTCAATACTTAATTTTCCAGAATAAAATCATTATGTGTTATTAAAGTGGTTGTATTTGAAGCAATTAAAATTTAATTACTATGTGGTGATTTATAAATCTAGTTTTTGTTGTTTAAGATTGGCATACTATATAAAATACGAATAACTTTGGAGATACTTTAACGCTTTCTCCATTACATGTTCGAAATCAATTTCATACTAACCAAGTAAAGTTAGCTAGATCTTTAGGTTTTCTGTATATACAGGGTGAAGCTCATACGTGCTGTTTATCTGAAAAGCTCAATAACTCTTGTTTTATCGTTTATCTGCCTATTAATGTTCTTTTCAATGCTCTTTTTTTTTAATATTGCAATGTCTTATAAATAACACCAGTTCCATAAATTAGCTCATAAAAAAATTGTAATTAACTAAAACAGAGCCATTCCCATGCAAATTATATGCATTTATGCTAAGAAATTCAGAGCTAGTATTCTCGTTCAATCATGTACCTCTTGATTTTTTTGAATTTCTGGAAGTTCGAGTCTTACAGAATATGTATGATAACGTAACACCTTGCCAACCATAATTTATTATAACGAATAACTTGCAATATTTTAGATACTGTAAGTCGCACTCAGAAATGTAGAATGTTAGTTATAACTTCACATATATCTATTTTGAAGCAATATATCTTAAAGCGTTAAAAAAATACCTTGAGTTACTTGATCGGGAGTATTATTTTTACGGTTCTACTAGTCTAGTGTTTTGACTACAACCTTTTTTGACACGAATGTAGCTAAACAGTTCTTAAAATAAATTTTAATCTCTTCTTGTGAGAGCACATATGATACAACTTACATTTAGAGTAGGTGAAGGCGTCTTAAGGCAGTTGTGGGGACTCATGCTTGTCTTTACCATTGAAATACTTATAAAATCCTTAATTACTAAAAATTACTATGATACTTTACTTCTAGATTTTTTAAAGCTGCCTACAGAATAAAGCCAAAAATTTACTATTAAAAAGCAATTTAAAATTTTTTTAGTTGTCTCGATAAGACTCTACATAATCAGTGTGCCATTATTATAAGACATAACTAATTAAGTAGTGCTCCGTTTTCTCTTGTATCGTCACTAAGAAACCTTAAAATGCCACCATTTTCTGAATTTCTTCAACTTAGATTTAATCAATCGTTGAGAATAAATTACTGAGATTTAGCATGTTCTTTTGTTGATACAAAAAAACGTTGACCATTATTGTGTGTATATGTACTGTCGATTCTGACGTTCTAAATGATACTGTTAGATTATAGCCGATACCTACAAGTTAATAAGTACCCTTCTTGTTGATAATTTATAGATAAAAATTTTCTCTTATAAAAATACTGTAGCACTAAAAAAAAGGTAGACTTATATTCTTAAAATTTATAACTGAGTTGTCCATATCAACCTTTTTTTCACGTTAAAAATAACAACTCTCCAGAAAATAACTGCAAATTCAGGAGAACACTATTTGAACTGTAATCTCTATGGAAAATCTTACTACTGTGCTGCAGAATCATAGTATGCAGATGATTATGTAAATACAAGTTACTTCAGTAGTTTTTCGTTTTTGTTAATTTTTTGAGGCAAACATCGGAATAAAAAATACACACACAACACGTTTTTTATTTACAGCGACGTTTCGTTTACCTCTTTAGGCTTTGTTAACAAATTTAATAGATTACATTAATATGATTACAAACCCTAACCTGTTGTATTTGTACAGCAAATTATTTACAATCATACTTTTAAATGGGATGACATTAGAATATTAAACAATGAGCCAAATTACAAGAAACGACTGATTTCTCAAATGCTCCGTATAGTTTCAAACGACAATAATATATATAAGAGGGAGGACCTATACACATTGAGCCACACTTATGAAAATTCTTAAAAATATATGTTACTAATCATATCTATTAATTTGATAAATGAACCTCATGAGGTATCTATGTTAATGTGCGTGCTGTGCTATAAATTGACAACTTCGAGTAATGTGGATGCTTTGGCCTGTTTGACTTGCGTGTAAGCAAATGTCTTTACTTTAAATCATTCCCTTCGCCGTTTGTAAGAAAGTTAATCGAACCTCATGCACTTATTTATATAACTTGTTGGTTTTTGTACTGATTTACTATTAAATTTTTTAATGAAGTCTAAAAAGGTCGACGCTTTAGTTGACAAAGCGTCTTTGTGAATAAAAAACATTTTGTTTGTATTTTTTATTCTGAAGTTGGCCACAAAAGATTAACAAAAAATTAACTAAAGTATAATAATATAAAGGACGAGATACGTCATAATTAAATACGAGTTAGCTATTCATGAAGCTCACTATACAGGGGTGCATTGACAATTTGGTATAGCATAGCCTGATGGGATATCTTTTTTATAGATTGTACTTGAATTCGATAAAAAAAGTCATGCAGAATAGTTTACCTTAGCCTAAACAAATTCAAAAGATTACGAATGGTGGAAGTTTGGGTTTTTATTTTTGTAAGCATAGGAAAAGAGAATACTTTAGAAAAATTATTTGTTATTTGAATCGAAAGTTACTTAGAAAACATTAACATGATACTTTTTAAGCGTCTAATATTGTAGTTTCTGTATATTTCTTAATAAAGGTAAAATTATTTTTTGTATAAATTGTATCGTAGGTATTTTTTTATGTAGCATTTAAGAAAAGCAACTTTGTTTCTGACTAAAGGTTTTTAATTTCGTATGTGACCAGTTAAGTTAACGGTTTGAAAGATTTAAAAATAATTTTTGTCCTGTATTTTTAAGAAAATAAAATATTATTTATTCTAGTAGCATAAAAATGAAAGAAGAAAGCAATATACCAGTGTGTAAAAGTATCACAAGATACTTTTTTTGTTCTTTCAATACAAAAAACTGGTAGGAAATTGTTGCAATGTAAGCCAATATGTAAGTAACTATTTCTTTATGCATGATTGTAGTTAGTAGTTTAATTTTTTTCAGTTCAACACCCACATACGTAGAACTTGACACTCTTTGAATAAGTAGCGTATCGAGTTTCTACTATTACGTTTACGCTAATCTTCAAAAAGTTATTTTACTTATTTTTCAAAACCGGATATAAGGTCAACCTCATTTTTTATAATTTAAAGATATAGGAACATATAAGTTTGCAGTTTTATTATGCTATGTTTGTACGGAATGCTGATAAGATACTAAAAACCAGAAACAATAAAAAATAATTAGTATCATGGTAAAAAATTGAGTGGGTTGCACATAGTCTATTATGAGGATTTGTTTCATAGTAAGGTACTAATGGAATAGAAAAACTGACGTGTTGCTCCATTGCATTGGGATTGGGTTTTGATCTTTATTTCTTGATAATGGATCAGATTTACTTGATAAGGGATCTAAATGGATATAACGCTCAGTTAACTTTTAGTTATTTATAGGTAATTAACTATTTAGTTCCCTCATTTTAACTTCTTTATACACTTATAGTTCCATGAGATTTAAATTATTCTTACCGTTCTTCAATGCAGTGAAGTAACTTTATTTTTCTTCGTATTTCTTTTAAAACTTACATTCCGGGAAATATAAATGTTATTCAACTTAAATTTTTGCCAGATGTAGGTCCACTATTTGAAAACTAATTTTTTCTCTGAATATTGACAAAATATTTGTTTATTAGTTAATTTTTTTTTCCTCACTCCTTCTATCATAGAACAATTTAAGACTGTTTGTTTAGGAGTAGAATTTCTGTATACGTACAACACGCGTAAAATTAACAAAATAATTTTTTTGTCATTTAAATTATAAACAAACTTGTATTTATAGCACTTAAACATTAATACATAGCTAAATAAACTTCTTTTTACTTTTTAACTTTTAAACTTTTTTCCTTGCAGTTACTTATATAAATTAACAGTTGTGTAATATTAAACAACACAAATGTTTTAAGTTCTAAAATTTTTTTTGAACTTTATCAAACTTTGTTACGAGAAGAAACTCATACAGTTCAATTATATGTAACAATCGTACAAGCATTGACTAAGATTAGATTAGGCTAGGTATGATAACCAAGGAAAGCAGCTACGATTGGATAGAACCAAAACGAAGAGAGCATAAAAGATAACACCGTACAACTGCGTACCACCCTACTATTTAAGCCAATCACATCATGCAAACTTGCCAACCACGCCTACGTAAGCTTTTGATTGGATAATTCATATGGCATTACTCTGAAAGTGGAATGTATATATCAGTAGTAACCTATCATACAGTGTGACACACCCTTTCAAACAATTGAAGAGAGACTAACTAAAGCAGGAACCAGTCAATAAGTGTCTCTTGAATAGAAATTCACTAAATGCACGCTTTATTCTATAGGTATTCTATCAAGTAACAATGAGAAGAAAGAAAGGGTAAGTGCTATAGAAAGGAATTCATCAAAGACACAAACAAAGAGTTATAAAATAAGTTTAAATAAGAATAGGAACATAATATAGTAGTTAGGAATCGTTGGAAATTTTTAATTTAATTATTTCTTTCATTTCTTTCAGACCTGAAAGTGTCATTAATCATTTTTTTTTGTACTTTCAACTTTGACTTTTACTTTTTCGGGTTCAAATATTTAGAAAAATTTTTTTTTTATAAACGCACTAACAGTCAGATGCAGAATAGAGAGAATAATTGTTTTTTTTTTGTATTTTGCGCAACATAATAGCACTTGATGAGATTGAAATAAGAACTTATGAAATACTAAACTATTGTGCAGGCATTTTTTTGATTTAAAATATTTGATTAATGTAACAGAAAATTCAACTTTGCAAAAGAACTTAAACTACTATCACAAGGATAAAAACTGTTTTTACATCACTACAGCGATAAAGTTATTATAGTCAGACTATCAAAATTTACCATTATCTTTGATATCAAGATAAAGCTTTATATAAGCATTATTTCTCACTTACTTCGCACTCTAAAAAGCTCACAAAATTATATACACAAGTTTTTTAAATGTATGTAATTTCCTAAGTTTTTTCTGAAAAAGATTTTGTTTAAAATTAGTTTGCCTATGTATCTTAGTACAGTTGTAGATAAAATTGAATTTAAAAAAATTAACGTATGTAATAAGGTTATGCAAAATACAGAAAAATCTTGTAAGGTTTTTTTTTTAGGGCAGCTTACAATTTCGTATGTTAAATTTTTTTTTTTAAGATATGTACGTATAATTCTGTCAATACTTTGGCGTAGCAGCTACGCACGATGTAACAATGTAAGTTTGCAATAAATGCTTCTGGATAAACAGTAAGCATCATGTAAATTAGAAAATAAATCTATGTGTTGAACTTTATTTAGCAAACTTTTTAATACAGTCTGTTTTGACTTTTTCAGTTTCTTATGGTGTTAACTTTTATGTTTACAGTTACTAAAGTTAATACATATTTTCAAAAAATCTTGCCATTATTAGTTAAACGACAAGTTATAATAGGTTAATGATTAAAAAAATTTGTCTTTTAATTTTGCACATTAATTTTGTCTCAAATTTTTAATAAAAATAAGTTTTTTCAGAGAATTTTATTTCATAATGTACAATAAATGTAAGCTTCTTTTGAGACATCTTCAAAACCTTAAATGGACATCCACGCAATCTGATCTTATATTTTAATAAACATTGCATGAAAATTTTCAATAATTGTAAGTTGTTTTGTGTCACAACAATGTTCTATAGTTTAAAACAAAATTATTAGTAAAACAATTCTACTTTAATCCTAACGTTAAGTCGTCTTTGATATAGCAAACGGCAGAAATTCAATGACAAAATGTTTATTACAGGCTACATCGGAAAAAAACTTTGCATGTTTTGATGTGTGAGACCCAACAAGTATAAAGATGTAAAACATAATAGGACGTTTTGCCAGTTAGTTAGGAAAATAATTAGAACAGAAAAATAAAATATTAAATTTTCTGAGATTTTTCTAACAAACTTAGTTAACAGTGCTTTTTGTCAAAAATGGTGTTGGACTGCGTTTCGGCCAAAGACCGTTTTTTAAAATTTTTGTATTTTAAATAATAGATTTTGACGCACAGTCATTATATCTTCACTAAAATTAATACATAATTTTGTTGTGTTTCTTAAGACTGGTATTCAACTATTTAAGAAGACCCCTCGATTTCTGACGTAGGGAGAAGAGCTGGTATAACAGGAAACCTGCTTCAATGAGATTTGGTGTTACGTTACAAAAAGCTTAAGCCTGCTTATGAAATCCACAACTGCTTACTTATTTTAAAAATAACGTTAATTTATATTGCAATTACTCATTCTTGATTACGTTACTGAAAGCATGTTTTGATAAAAATACAATAAAATATTATTTTTACGATTCCTTAGCCACATGTGTAACTATGAAATGAATATGTACACAAACTACGTTAATTTCAAGCAATTATATGTGATTATTGCTTACTAAATTTAATTTAGTATTTATTCTAAATCTTACATTCACCTAAACGGTATACCTAATGAAAGAAATCATTATGTAAAATTTACAGTTTAACTTTAAAATATGAGCAGTTACTGCTTACTATTCTTCTAACATAAGTTAATGAACACGTATGCTTACATTTGTATCAATATCATTTGATGATGTCCGAGTTTATGTATATTTTAGAATAGTAGTGTCCTTAGCATTGCGTATGTTTTCTTGTATTTTTCTTATTAATTGCCATTAGTAGATAAATAATTCAGCTTAAACTTTAGTAAAGAGATGCTTAGATGACGTGTGATCGTGTGTTTGTAGATAAGTTCTTATTAAATATATTCACGTATTTATTAACTCAGTAACTCTTCAATGTACAGAGTATTATGACTTGAAAAATAATTTCTTTTGTTATTAAACAATTCTGTTCATAGCTATTTCACAAAAGAATCACTTTAAAGTTTATGCATGTCACAGAAAATCATAAGATTGCGCATAAGAAGTGTTATATTGTACGTAAAGACTTAAATTTTTCCCACACGAATTTATAATTTGTGGTGTGAATCAAGAATGTACCCAGTTGCAAACCATGATCTTAAGTCAAGTACAGAACGTAAATAACTTTGTACATATTAATTTAGGATAGAACAATCTCATTCGTTTCCTACGTTTAAACCAGTATTATTTTTAGAAGTTTGAGCAATAACAAATTCTTCATACAAATATCTAAATTTCATAGATTTAATAATGTTTCTGGTATATTACATCATTAGTGCCCAAAGTACAAACATGAGTGCCCAAAGAACGTGGTTGTTGTATGTTTGTGCCCAAGTCACATATATTACTTTCCTTACCGAGGGCACAAAGTACCATTTGGTATCCAATAAATTATTTTTGGCCCAAGAGCAGAAAGTGATGACAAGGGTGCAAAGTGGCAGTTGCACTTTGTGCCTGTGGTAAGAAATGGTAGTTTTTGTCAGATAAGTGCCATCGTCTCCGAGGCTATTTTGTGGCCGGAGGGACGTAAAGTAGCCACGATCCCGTGGCACTTATGTGGTGAATTCTATTTTGTCTACTAAGGGCCCACCAGCCTCTCAAAATCTTCTGAAATATAAAATGGTAGTCTTCATAACAAAATCTCCATCACCCGAAGAAGAAATAGTATATTTAAAAATCCTTTAATAAAGACAGTGTAACCATCCCACTCTAAAGCGGCCTTTGTTACATTAAATACATGATGTAAATTTTTTCACTTTAAAAAAGATTCAAGAATAGTAGCTAAAAAAATGTTTCTAACCCTCAATCATACTCATTTACAACATTAACTATCCCTACCAAGTTTACTCAGATTTAGCGGTTGAAATAATTATAACATAATCATAAGTCTATAAGAATATCAGACATTTACTAAAATTCAATGAAACCACATCACAAGAATCTAAAAATTCTAAATGATAGTTGTTGCTAATAACTTGTAATAAATAAAGATGCAGTCTTATATAAGACGTACAGGGATAAATTGTGAAGTAAGCATGTTAATATTTTTACTGCATCGGAGGCTTCTTTAAATACCATTAAGAATTCAAAGTTTGCATTTTACTATGTCACTCATTTTGTTACTAACTGGTTAAATATTATATCAAGATAGAGCCTAAGCAAAGAGTTTTTTATGGGAATGATTTGCAAATTAAACGTTAATAATGCACGGACGCTAACCTTGTATCAATACATTACTCTGTGCTTAGCTTTGTTTATTGAATCAAGAGATATAAGTAACTCATAATAATTGTTATTTCATTGCATTAATTCTACTTACAATGAGAACCAATAAAATTGTCTAATAACTAATAACTAGATAACTTTTACACACCTTAATTGTATTATGGCTATGAACTGACAACAAAACATGACTCTTATTAGTCGCACATACCCGTGAGGGACTTCTTTATTTCAACATCAGTAGACTACGCTGTTTTGTGGTGAAAGACTTAAGATAAGGATCATCTGTTTCATCAACGTATAGTAAAAACAGAAAAAAAAAACAGAAAGTAGGAATAAAGAGCAACTATAAATATCGCAGCTTAGGTTATCAGATCCTACAGAAATATCAAGTATGAGTGTGAAAATTGAAGCTAAAATTTTTTGCAATGAAGGTCTCAAGATTACGCGTATGAGTCTTGTTACGGAACAGGCTTCAGGGGTTCTCGTGTAGATAAAAAGCAGGTAACTCTGATTTATCAAATGAATTGATAAAAGAGTCCGAAATATTGTAGTGAAATGCTCCACCAAAAAGGCAGAGTAAGGGCTCGAACCCGTCAACTAAGGATTCGTGACACTTTACGCTGACCACTTAGCCACGACCACCGCCACGAGTGGCTGTATTAATTGCACTATTAGATGCACTCTATTGTGTCGTCAGTTGTACGCCAGTGTGCCAACACATGGCAGTGTGCCAAAATCGTGCTGAGAACTCGCGCACACTTGTGCGCAGCCGGCCACTGATTGGCCGAGCGACTGCACGTCGTTTGAACGTCAAAAACTCAAAGACACAGCGCTCAAAGCCCGAACACATGAAACCCAAATGCCTAATCCCAAACAACCCAGTTCGCTTACTGAACCGCACTTTTTTTTATTTATTGGTAAGAAAAATCTTAAGTTGCTAATTCCCAACGACCCAGTGCGCTAACTTGGCCACACTTTTATTTTATTTATTAATTACCAAAATCCCAAGCGGCTAATCCCCAACGACCCAGTGCGCTTACTTAGCCACACTTTTATTTTATTTATTAGTAAGGAAAATCTCAAGCGGCTAATCCCCAACAACCCAGTGCGCCTACTTGGCCGCACTTTTCTTTATTTATTAATAACCAAAATCCCAAGCGGCTAATCCCCAACGACCCAGTGCGCTAACTTGGCCGCACATTTATTTTATTTATTAATTACCAAAATCCCAAGCGGCTCATCCCCAACGACCCAAAGCACTTACTTGACTGCACTTTTATTTTATTTATTAATTACCAAAATCTTAAGCGGCTAATCCCCAACGACCCAGTGCGCTAACTTAGCCGCACTTTTATTTTATTTATTAATAAGAAAAATCTCGAGTGGCTAATCCCCAACGACCCAAAGCACTTACTTGGCCGCACTTTTTATTAATTACCAAAATCTCAAGCGGCTAATCCCCAACGACCCAGTGAGCTTACTTGGCCGCACTTTTATTTTATTGATTAATAAGAAAAATCTCGAGTGGCTAATCCCCAACGACCCAAAGCACTTACTTGGCCGCACTTTTAATTAATTACCAAAATCTCAAGCGGCTAATCCCCAACGACCCAGTGCGCTTACTTAGCCACACTTTTATTTTATTCATTAATAAGGAAAATCTCAAGCGGCTAATCCCCAACAACCCAGTGCGCCTACTTGGCCGCACTTTTCTTTATTTATTAATTACCAAAATCCCAAGCGGCTAATCCCTAACGACCCAGTGCGCTAACTTGGCCACACATTTATTTTATTTATTAATTACCAAAATCCAAAGCGGCTCATCCCCAACGACCCAAAGCACTTACTTGACCGCACTTTTATTAGAACGAAGTTCTTTATGTCGCGTTACTCGGGGGGCTGGAATTTTAAAACCGACAGATTTTTTTTTTTTGAATCAGAAATCTTTTCCTCTCAAGTTTTTCCCCTCACCCCGTCCCCCCTCACCAAGTGTTCTCTACACACTTCCCCTCTCCTCACTATATATGTATATCTGTCAACCGTGCCGTGTTACTCTTCTACACACCTTTACCCACCATTCCCCCTCACACTCCCAAGCAATTAATTTTTTAACAAATTTTAATTTTATTTCCCCACAGTAATTTTTCTTTCACTTTCAATTTTTTTCTTCTTTTGCAATTCTAAAAAAAAAAAAAAAAAAAAAAAAAAAAAACATTTTCCAGTAAAGAGATTTGAACCCTCGACCTTCTGCATATGAGACCTGTACCTTCCCCACTCTGCTACGAGCGCTGCCGACTATATAAATTCGGTTTCTTGTACTTATCGTGTGGTTCGTAACTATAACATTCCACTTTTAAATGTATTCACTGACAATACATTCAATTATAAATTTGTTTTATAAATCGTGTATTTGTTTTCTAAATAATACATCTAAAAAAAAAAAAAAAAAAAAAAAAAAAAAAAAAAAAAAAAATTTAATTAGCATAAATATGGTTATGTAAATTAAATATAATAAGGCGCGTTATAACGCATTAAATATTTGTATTTTCATTAAACCTGAGGTTTTTTTGGCATTACAGTAATGCTAATAATTACTGTTATAAATAAAAAAAAGTAATGAAATTAAATATAAAAAAAAGAAACGAAATATGAAAAAATAAAATATGAAAAAAAATAATAATGAAATTAAATGAAATTTAAACAAATAAAATACTATATTAAAAAATAATAAAATGAAATATGAAAAAAGAAATGAAATATGAAAAAAGAAATGAAATAAAGGAAATACGAAAGAATGAATATAAATAGAAAAATATAAAAAAAAAAACAACAACAACAAACCAGGGGGGATAAATGGGTCATGGGACCCACGGTAAGAACGAAGTTCTTTGAACATGACGAGTATAAAAACACAATTTCTCAGGTAACAAGGGGGTCGCCAAACCCATTGAAAGAACGAAGCTCTATAAACGTTAATACTGCATTCATGTAGTTCACTAAACAAAAACTTAAAAATCGAATAAAAAAAAAAAATAAAAATAATAGTTCAGTACTCACGATGGTTGAACTTCGTGAGTACTGTATTTATGCACGACGTTCTCACGAAGTTCAACCATCGTGAGTACTGAACTATTATTTATATTTTTTTTTTTTATTCGTTTTTTAAGTTTTTGTTTAGTGAACTACATGAATGCAGTATTAACGTTTATAGAGCTTCGTTCTTTCAATGGGTCTGGCGACCCCCTTGTTACCTGAGAAATTGTGTTTTTATACTCGTCATGTTCAAAGAACTTCGTTCTTACCGTGGGTCCCATGACCCATTTTTTTATTTATTAATTACCAAAATCTTAAGCGGCTAATCCCCAACGACCCAGTGCGCTAACTTAGACGCACTTTTATTTTATTTATTAATAAGAAAAATCTCAAGTGGCTAATCCCCAACGACCCAAAGCACTTACTTGGCCGCACTTTTTATTAATTACCAAAATCCCAAGCGGCTAATCCCCAACGACCCAGTGCGCCTACTTGGCCGCACTTTTCTTTATTTATTAATTACCAAAATCCCAAGCGGCTAATCCCCAACGACCCAGTGCGCTAACTTGGCCGCACATTTATTTTATTTTTTAATTACCAAAATCCCAAGCGGCTAATCCCCAAAGACCCAGTGCGCTTACTTAGCCACACTTTTATTTTATTTATTAATAAGAAAAATCTCAAGCGGCTAGTCCCCAACGACCCAGTGCGCTTACTAGGCCACACTTTTTTTTATTTATTAATTACCTAAATCCCAAGCGGCTAATCCCCAACGACCCAGTGCGCTAACTTGGCCGCACATTTATTTTATTTATTGGTAAAAAAAAACTCAAGCGGCTAATCCCCAACGACCTAGTGCGCTTACTTGGCCGTACTTTTATTTCATTAAGTGGTAAGAAAAATCTCAAGCGGCTAATTTCCAACGACCTAGTGCGCTTACTTGGCAGCACTTTTATTTCATTTATTAATTACCAAAATCCCAACCGGCTAATCCCCAACGACCCAGTGCGCTTACTTGGCCGCACTTTTATTTTATTTATTAATAAGGAAAATCTCGAGTGGCTAATCCCCAACGACCCAAAGCACTTACTTGGCCGCACTTTTTATTAATTACCAAAATCTCAAGCGGCTAATCCCCAACGACCCAGTGCGCTTACTTGGCCGCACTTTTATTTTATTAATTAATAAGAAAAATCTCGAGTGGCTAATCCCCAACGACCCAAAGCACTTACTTGGCCGCACTTTTAATTAATTACCAAAATCTCAAGCGGCTAATTTCCAACGACCTAGTGCGCTTACTTGGCCACACTTTTATTTTATTGATTAATTACCAAAATCCCAAGCGGCTAATCCCCAACGACCCAGTGCACTTACTTGGCCGCCCTTTTTTTCATCTATTGTTAAGAAAAATCTCAAGCGGCTAATCCCAAACGAGTTAATGCGCTTACTTAGCCACACTTTTTTTTATTTATTAATTACCAAAATCCCAAGCGGCTAATTCCCAACGACCCAGTGCGCTTACTTGGCCACACTTTTATTTTATTTACAAATAAGAAAAATCACAAGCGGCTAATTCCCAACGACCCAGTGCGCTAACTTGGCCACAATTTTATTTTATTTACAAATAAGAAAAATCTCAAGCGGCTAATCCCCAATGACCCAGTGCGCTTACTTGGTCGCCCTTTTTTTTATTTATTGTTAAGAAAAATCTCAAGCAGCTAATCCCCAACGACTTAATGCGCTTACTTGGCCACACTTTTTTTTATTTATTAATTACCAGAATCCCAACCGGCTAATTCCCAACGACCCAGTGCGCTTACTTGGCCACACTTTAATTTTATTTACAAATAAGGAAAATCACAAGCGGCTAATTCCCAACGACCCAGTGCGCTAACTTGGCAACACTTTCATTTTATTTATTAATTACTAAAATCCCAAGCGGCTAATCCCCAACGACCCAGTGCGCTTACTTAGCCACACTTTTATTTTATTCATTAATAAGAAAAATCTCAAGCGGCTAATCCCTAACAACCAAGTGCCCCTATTTGGCCGCACTTTTCTTTATTTATTAATTACCAAAATCCCAAGCGGCTAATCCCCAACGACCCAGTGCGCTAACTTGGCCGCACATTTATTTTATTTATTAATTACCAAAATCCCAAGCGGCTCATCCCCAACGACCCAAAGCACTTACTTGGCCGCACATTTATTTTATTTTTTAATTATCAAAATCCCAAGCGGCTAATCGCCAAAGACCCAGTGCGCTTACTTAGCCACACTTTTATTTTATTTATTAATAAGAAAAATCCCAAGCGGCTAGTCCCCAACGACCCAGTGCGCTTACTAGGCCAAACTTTTTTTATTTATTAATTACCTAAATCCCAAGCGGCTGATCCCCAACGACCTAGTGCGCTAACTTGGCCGCACATTTATTTTATTTATTGGTAAAAAAAAACTCAAGCGGCTAATCCCCAACGACCTAGTGCGCTTACTTGGCCGTACTTTTATTTTATTAATTGGGAAGAAATATCTCAAGCGGCTAATTTCCAACGACCTAGTGCGCTTACTTGGCAGCACTTTTATTTCATTTATGAATTACCAAAATCCCAACCGGCTAGTCCCCAACGACCCAGTGCGCTTACTTGGCCGCACTTTTATTTTATTTATTAATAAGGAAAATCTCGAGTGGCTAATCCCCAACGACCCAAAGCACTTACTTGGCCGCACTTTTTATTAATTACCAAAATCTCAAGCGGCTATTCCCCAACGACCCAGTGCGCTTACTTGGCCGCACTTCTATTTTAATAATTAATGAGATAAATCTCGAGTGGCTAATCCCCAACGACCCAAAGCACTTACTTGGCCGCACTTTTAATTAATTACCAAAATCTCAAGCGGCTTATTTCCAACGACCTAGTGCGCTTACTTGGCCACACTTTTATTTTATTGATTAATTACCAAAATCCCAAGCGGCTAATCCCCAACGACCCAAAGCGCTTACTTGGCCGCACTTTTATTTTATTTATTAATTACCAAAATCTCAAGCGGCTAATCCCCAACAACCCAGTGCGCTAACTTAGCCGCACTTTTATTTTATTTATTAATAAAAAAAATCTCGAGTGGCTAATCCCCAACAACCCAAAGCACTTACTTGGCTGCACTTTTTATTAATTACCAAAATCCCAAGCGGCTAATCCCCAACAACCCAGTGCGCTAACTTAGCCGCACTTTTATTTTATTTATTAATAAAAAAAATCTCGAGTGGCTAATCCCCAACAACCCAAAGCACTTACTTGGCCGCACTTTTTATTAATTACCAAAATCCCAAGCGGCTAATCCCCAACGACCCAGTGCGCCTACTTGGCCGCACTTTTCTTTATTTATTAATTACCAAAATCTCAAGCGGCTAATCCCCAACGACCCAGTGCGCTAACTTGGCCGCACATTTATTTTATTTATTAATTACTAAAATCCCAAGCGGCTAATCCCCAAAGACCCAGTGCGCTTACTTAGCCGCACTTTTAATTAATTACCAAAATCTTAAGCGGCTAATTTCCAACGACCTAGTGCGCTTACTTGGCCACACTTTTATTTTATTGATTAATTACCAAAATCCCAAGCGGCTAATCCCCAACGACCCAGTGCGCTTACTTGGCCGCCCTTTTTTTTATCTATTGTTAAGAAAAATCTCAAGCGGCTAATCCCCAACGAGTTAATGCGCTTACTTAGCCACACTTTTTTTTATTTATTAATTACCAAAATCCCAAGCGGCTAATTCCCAACGACCCAGTGCGCTAACTTGGCCACACATTTATTTTATTTATTAATTACCAAAATCCCAAGCGGCTCATCCCCAACGACCCAAAGCACTTACTTGACCGCACTTTTATTAGAACGAAGTTCTTTATGTCGCGTTACTCGGGGGGCTGAAATTTTAAAACCGACAGATTTTTTTTTTTTTGAATCAGAAATCTTTTCCTCTCAAGTTTTTCCCCTCACCCCGTCCCCCCTCACCAAGTGTTCTCTACACACTTCCCCTCTCCTCACTATATATGTATATCTGTCAACCGTGCCGTGTTACTCTTCTACACACCTTTACCCACCATTCCCCCTCACACTCCCAAGCAATTAATTTTTTAACAAATTTTAATTTTATTTCCCCACAGTAATTTTTCTTTCACTTTCAATTTTTTTCTTCTTTTGCAATTCTAAAAAAAAAAAAAAAAAAAAAAAAAAAAAACATTTTCCAGTAAAGAGATTTGAACCCTCGACCTTCTGCATATGAGACCTGTACCTTCCCCACTCTGCTACGAGCGCTGCCGACTATATAAATTCGGTTTCTTGTACTTATCGTGTGGTTCGTAACTATAACATTCCACTTTTAAATGTATTCACTGACAATACATTCAATTATAAATTTGTTTTATAAATCGTGTATTTGTTTTCTAAATAATACATCTAAAAAAAAAAAAAAAAAAAAAAAAAAAAAAAAAAAAAAAAATTTAATTAGCATAAATATGGTTATGTAAATTAAATATAATAAGGCGCGTTATAACGCATTAAATATTTGTATTTTCATTAAACCTGAGGTTTTTTTGGCATTACAGTAATGCTAATAATTACTGTTATAAATAAAAAAAAGTAATGAAATTAAATATAAAAAAAAGAAACGAAATATGAAAAAATAAAATATGAAAAAAAATAATAATGAAATTAAATGAAATTTAAACAAATAAAATACTATATTAAAAAATAATAAAATGAAATATGAAAAAAGAAATGAAATATGAAAAAAGAAATGAAATAAAGGAAATACGAAAGAATGAATATAAATAGAAAAATATAAAAAAAAAAACAACAACAACAAACCAGGGGGGATAAATGGGTCATGGGACCCACGGTAAGAACGAAGTTCTTTGAACATGACGAGTATAAAAACACAATTTCTCAGGTAACAAGGGGGTCGCCAAACCCATTGAAAGAACGAAGCTCTATAAACGTTAATACTGCATTCATGTAGTTCACTAAACAAAAACTTAAAAATCGAATAAAAAAAAAAAATAAAAATAATAGTTCAGTACTCACGATGGTTGAACTTCGTGAGTACTGTATTTATGCACGACGTTCTCACGAAGTTCAACCATCGTGAGTACTGAACTATTATTTATATTTTTTTTTTTTATTCGTTTTTTAAGTTTTTGTTTAGTGAACTACATGAATGCAGTATTAACGTTTATAGAGCTTCGTTCTTTCAATGGGTCTGGCGACCCCCTTGTTACCTGAGAAATTGTGTTTTTATACTCGTCATGTTCAAAGAACTTCGTTCTTACCGTGGGTCCCATGACCCATTTTTTTATTTATTAATTACCAAAATCTTAAGCGGCTAATCCCCAACGACCCAGTGCGCTAACTTAGCCGCACTTTTATTTTATTTATTAATAAGAAAAATCTCAAGTGGCTAATCCCCAACGACCCAAAGCACTTACTTGGCCGCACTTTTTATTAATTACCAAAATCCCAAGCGGCTAATCCCCAACGACCCAGTGCGCCTACTTGGCCGCACTTTTCTTTATTTATTAATTACCAAAATCCCAAGCGGCTAATCCCCAACGACCCAGTGCGCTAACTTGGCCGCACATTTATTTTATTTTTTAATTACCAAAATCCCAAGCGGCTAATCCCCAAAGACCCAGTGCGCTTACTTAGCCACACTTTTATTTTATTTATTAATAAGAAAAATCTCAAGCGGCTAGTCCCCAACGACCCAGTGCGCTTACTAGGCCACACTTTTTTTTATTTATTAATTACCTAAATCCCAAGCGGCTAATCCCCAACGACCCAGTGCGCTAACTTGGCCGCACATTTATTTTATTTATTGGTAAAAAAAAACTCAAGCGGCTAATCCCCAACGACCTAGTGCGCTTACTTGGCCGTACTTTTATTTCATTAAGTGGTAAGAAAAATCTCAAGCGGCTAATTTCCAACGACCTAGTGCGCTTACTTGGCAGCACTTTTATTTCATTTATTAATTACCAAAATCCCAACCGGCTAATCCCCAACGACCCAGTGCGCTTACTTGGCCGCACTTTTATTTTATTTATTAATAAGGAAAATCTCGAGTGGCTAATCCCCAACGACCCAAAGCACTTACTTGGCCGCACTTTTTATTAATTACCAAAATCTCAAGCGGCTAATCCCCAACGACCCAGTGCGCTTACTTGGCCGCACTTTTATTTTATTAATTAATAAGAAAAATCTCGAGTGGCTAATCCCCAACGACCCAAAGCACTTACTTGGCCGCACTTTTAATTAATTACCAAAATCTCAAGCGGCTAATTTCCAACGACCTAGTGCGCTTACTTGGCCACACTTTTATTTTATTGATTAATTACCAAAATCCCAAGCGGCTAATCCCCAACGACCCAGTGCACTTACTTGGCCGCCCTTTTTTTCATCTATTGTTAAGAAAAATCTCAAGCGGCTAATCCCAAACGAGTTAATGCGCTTACTTAGCCACACTTTTTTTTATTTATTAATTACCAAAATCCCAAGCGGCTAATTCCCAACGACCCAGTGCGCTTACTTGGCCACACTTTTATTTTATTTACAAATAAGAAAAATCACAAGCGGCTAATTCCCAACGACCCAGTGCGCTAACTTGGCCACAATTTTATTTTATTTACAAATAAGAAAAATCTCAAGCGGCTAATCCCCAATGACCCAGTGCGCTTACTTGGTCGCCCTTTTTTTTATTTATTGTTAAGAAAAATCTCAAGCAGCTAATCCCCAACGACTTAATGCGCTTACTTGGCCACACTTTTTTTTATTTATTAATTACCAGAATCCCAACCGGCTAATTCCCAACGACCCAGTGCGCTTACTTGGCCACACTTTAATTTTATTTACAAATAAGGAAAATCACAAGCGGCTAATTCCCAACGACCCAGTGCGCTAACTTGGCAACACTTTTATTTTATTTATTAATTACTAAAATCCCAAGCGGCTAATCCCCAACGACCCAGTGCGCTTACTTAGCCACACTTTTATTTTATTCATTAATAAGAAAAATCTCAAGCGGCTAATCCCTAACAACCAAGTGCCCCTATTTGGCCGCACTTTTCTTTATTTATTAATTACCAAAATCCCAAGCGGCTAATCCCCAACGACCCAGTGCGCTAACTTGGCCGCACATTTATTTTATTTATTAATTACCAAAATCCCAAGCGGCTCATCCCCAACGACCCAAAGCACTTACTTGGCCGCACATTTATTTTATTTTTTAATTATCAAAATCCCAAGCGGCTAATCGCCAAAGACCCAGTGCGCTTACTTAGCCACACTTTTATTTTATTTATTAATAAGAAAAATCCCAAGCGGCTAGTCCCCAACGACCCAGTGCGCTTACTAGGCCAAACTTTTTTTATTTATTAATTACCTAAATCCCAAGCGGCTGATCCCCAACGACCTAGTGCGCTAACTTGGCCGCACATTTATTTTATTTATTGGTAAAAAAAAACTCAAGCGGCTAATCCCCAACGACCTAGTGCGCTTACTTGGCCGTACTTTTATTTTATTAATTGGGAAGAAATATCTCAAGCGGCTAATTTCCAACGACCTAGTGCGCTTACTTGGCAGCACTTTTATTTCATTTATGAATTACCAAAATCCCAACCGGCTAGTCCCCAACGACCCAGTGCGCTTACTTGGCCGCACTTTTATTTTATTTATTAATAAGGAAAATCTCGAGTGGCTAATCCCCAACGACCCAAAGCACTTACTTGGCCGCACTTTTTATTAATTACCAAAATCTCAAGCGGCTATTCCCCAACGACCCAGTGCGCTTACTTGGCCGCACTTCTATTTTAATAATTAATGAGATAAATCTCGAGTGGCTAATCCCCAACGACCCAAAGCACTTACTTGGCCGCACTTTTAATTAATTACCAAAATCTCAAGCGGCTTATTTCCAACGACCTAGTGCGCTTACTTGGCCACACTTTTATTTTATTGATTAATTACCAAAATCCCAAGCGGCTAATCCCCAACGACCCAAAGCGCTTACTTGGCCGCACTTTTATTTTATTTATTAATTACCAAAATCTCAAGCGGCTAATCCCCAACAACCCAGTGCGCTAACTTAGCCGCACTTTTATTTTATTTATTAATAAAAAAAATCTCGAGTGGCTAATCCCCAACAACCCAAAGCACTTACTTGGCTGCACTTTTTATTAATTACCAAAATCCCAAGCGGCTAATCCCCAACAACCCAGTGCGCTAACTTAGCCGCACTTTTATTTTATTTATTAATAAAAAAAATCTCGAGTGGCTAATCCCCAACAACCCAAAGCACTTACTTGGCCGCACTTTTTATTAATTACCAAAATCCCAAGCGGCTAATCCCCAACGACCCAGTGCGCCTACTTGGCCGCACTTTTCTTTATTTATTAATTACCAAAATCTCAAGCGGCTAATCCCCAACGACCCAGTGCGCTAACTTGGCCGCACATTTATTTTATTTATTAATTACTAAAATCCCAAGCGGCTAATCCCCAAAGACCCAGTGCGCTTACTTAGCCGCACTTTTAATTAATTACCAAAATCTTAAGCGGCTAATTTCCAACGACCTAGTGCGCTTACTTGGCCACACTTTTATTTTATTGATTAATTACCAAAATCCCAAGCGGCTAATCCCCAACGACCCAGTGCGCTTACTTGGCCGCCCTTTTTTTTATCTATTGTTAAGAAAAATCTCAAGCGGCTAATCCCCAACGAGTTAATGCGCTTACTTAGCCACACTTTTTTTTATTTATTAATTACCAAAATCCCAAGCGGCTAATTCCCAACGACCCAGTGCGCTTACTTGGCCACACTTTTATTTTATTTACAAATAAGAAAAATCACAAGCGGCTAATTCCCAACGACCCAGTGCGCTAACTTGGCCACAATTTTATTTTATTTACAAATAAGAAAAATCTCAAGCGGCTAATCCCCAATGACCCAGTGCGCTTACTTGGTCGCCCTTTTTTTTATTTATTGTTAAGAAAAATCTCAAGCAGCTAATCCCCAACGACTTAATGCGCTTACTTGGCCACACTTTTTTTTATTTATTAATTACCAAAATCCCAACCGGCTAATTCCCAACGACCCAGTGCGCTTACTTGGCCACACTTTAATTTTATTTACAAATAAGGAAAATCACAAGCGGCTAATTCCCAACGACCAAGTGCGCTAACTTGGCAACACTTTTATTTTATTTATTAATTACCAAAATCCCAAGCGGCTTATCCCCAACGACCCAGTGCGCTTACTTAGCCACACTTTCATTTTATTTATTAATAAGAAAAATCTCAAGCGGCTAAACACTAACAACCAAGTGCCCCTATTTGGCCGCACTTTTCTTTATTTATTAATTACCAAAATCCCAAGCGGCTAATCCCCAACGACCCAAAGCGCTAACTTGGCCGCACATTTATTTTATTTATTAATAACCAAAATCCCAAGCGGCTCATCCCCAACGACCCAAAGCACTTACTTGACCGCACTTTTATTTTATTTATTAATTACCAAAATCTCAAGCGGCTAATCCCCAACAACCCAGTGCGCTAACTTAGCCGCACTTTTATTTTATTTATTAATAAAAAAAATCTCGAGTGGCTAATCCCCAACAACCCAAAGCACTTACTTGGCCGCACTTTTTATTAATTACCAAAATCCCAAGCGGCTAATCCCCAACGACCCAGTGCGCCTACTTGGCCGCACTTTTCTTTATTTATTAATTACCAAAATCTCAAGCGGCTAATCCCCAACGACCCAGTGCGCTAACTTGGCCGCACATTTATTTTATTCATTAATTACCAAAATCCCAAGCGGCTAATCCCTAAAGACCCAGTGCGCTTACTTAGCCACACTTTTATTTTATTTATTAATAAGAAAAATCTCAAGCGGCTAATCCCCAACGACCCAGTGCGCTTACTAGGCCACACTTTTTTTTATTTATTAATCACCTAAATCCCAAGCGGCTAATCCCCAACGACCCAGTGCGCTAACTTGGCCGCACATTTATTTTATTTATTGGTAAAAAAAATCTCAAGCGGCTTATATCCAACGACCTAGTGCGCTTACTTGGCAGCACTTTTATTTTATTTATTAATCACCAAAATCCCAAGCGGCTAATCCCCAACGACCCAGTGCGCTTACTTGGCCGTACTTTTTATTAATTACCAAAATCTCAAGCGGCTATTCCCCAACGACCCAGTGCGCTTACTTGGCCGCACTTCTATTTTAATAATTAATGAGATAAATCTCGAGTGGCTAATCCCCAACGACCCAAAGCACTTACTTGGCCGCACTTTTTATTAATTACCAAAATCTCAAGCGGCTATTCCCCAACGACCCAGTGCGCTTACTTGGCCGCACTTCTATTTTAATAATTAATGAGATAAATCTCGAGTGGCTAATCCCCAACGACCCAAAGCACTTACTTGGCCGCACTTTTAATTAATTACCAAAATCTCAAGCGGCTAATTTCCAACGACCTAGTGCGCTTACTTGGCCACACTTTTATTTTATTGATTAATTACCAAAATCCCAAGCGGCTAATCCCCAACGACCCAAAGCGCTTACTTGGCCGCACTTTTATTTTATTTATTAATTACCAAAATCTCAAGCGGCTAATCCCCAACAACCCAGTGCGCTAACTTAGCCGCACTTTTATTTTATTTATTAATAAAAAAAATCTCGAGTGGCTAATCCCCAACAACCCAAAGCACTTACTTGGCTGCACTTTTTATTAATTACCAAAATCCCAAGCGGCTAATCCCCAACAACCCAGTGCGCTAACTTAGCCGCACTTTTATTTTATTTATTAATAAAAAAAATCTCGAGTGGCTAATCCCCAACAACCCAAAGCACTTACTTGGCCGCACTTTTTATTAATTACCAAAATCCCAAGCGGCTAATCCCCAACGACCCAGTGCGCCTACTTGGCCGCACTTTTCTTTATTTATTAATTACCAAAATCTCAAGCGGCTAATCCCCAACGACCCAGTGCGCTAACTTGGCCGCACATTTATTTTATTTATTAATTACTAAAATCCCAAGCGGCTAATCCCCAAAGACCCAGTGCGCTTACTTAGCCGCACTTTTAATTAATTACCAAAATCTTAAGCGGCTAATTTCCAACGACCTAGTGCGCTTACTTGGCCACACTTTTATTTTATTGATTAATTACCAAAATCCCAAGCGGCTAATCCCCAACGACCCAGTGCGCTTACTTGGCCGCCCTTTTTTTTATCTATTGTTAAGAAAAATCTCAAGCGGCTAATCCCCAACGAGTTAATGCGCTTACTTAGCCACACTTTTTTTTATTTATTAATTACCAAAATCCCAAGCGGCTAATTCCCAACGACCCAGTGCGCTTACTTGGCCACACTTTTATTTTATTTACAAATAAGAAAAATCACAAGCGGCTAATTCCCAACGACCCAGTGCGCTAACTTGGCCACAATTTTATTTTATTTACAAATAAGAAAAATCTCAAGCGGCTAATCCCCAATGACCCAGTGCGCTTACTTGGTCGCCCTTTTTTTTATTTATTGTTAAGAAAAATCTCAAGCAGCTAATCCCCAACGACTTAATGCGCTTACTTGGCCACACTTTTTTTTATTTATTAATTACCAAAATCCCAACCGGCTAATTCCCAACGACCCAGTGCGCTTACTTGGCCACACTTTAATTTTATTTACAAATAAGGAAAATCACAAGCGGCTAATTCCCAACGACCAAGTGCGCTAACTTGGCAACACTTTTATTTTATTTATTAATTACCAAAATCCCAAGCGGCTTATCCCCAACGACCCAGTGCGCTTACTTAGCCACACTTTCATTTTATTTATTAATAAGAAAAATCTCAAGCGGCTAAACACTAACAACCAAGTGCCCCTATTTGGCCGCACTTTTCTTTATTTATTAATTACCAAAATCCCAAGCGGCTAATCCCCAACGACCCAAAGCGCTAACTTGGCCGCACATTTATTTTATTTATTAATAACCAAAATCCCAAGCGGCTCATCCCCAACGACCCAAAGCACTTACTTGACCGCACTTTTATTTTATTTATTAATTACCAAAATCTCAAGCGGCTAATCCCCAACAACCCAGTGCGCTAACTTAGCCGCAGTTTTATTTTATTTATTAATAAAAAAAATCTCGAGTGGCTAATCCCCAACAACCCAAAGCACTTACTTGGCCGCACTTTTTATTAATTACCAAAATCCCAAGCGGCTAATCCCCAACGACCCAGTGCGCCTACTTGGCCGCACTTTTCTTTATTTATTAATTACCAAAATCTCAAGCGGCTAATCCCCAACGACCCAGTGCGCTAACTTGGCCGCACATTTATTTTATTCATTAATAACCAAAATCCCAAGCGGCTAATCCCTAAAGACCCAGTGCGCTTACTTAGCCACACTTTTATTTTATTTATTAATAAGAAAAATCTCAAGCGGCTAATCCCCAACGACCCAGTGCGCTTACTAGGCCACACTTTTTTTTATTTATTAATCACCTAAATCCCAAGCGGCTAATCCCCAACGACCCAGTGCGCTAACTTGGCCGCACATTTATTTTATTTATTGGTAAAAAAAATCTCAAGCGGCTTATATCCAACGACCTAGTGCGCTTACTTGGCAGCACTTTTATTTTATTTATTAATCACCAAAATCCCAAGCGGCTAATCCCCAACGACCCAGTGCGCTTACTTGGCCGTACTTTTATTTATTTATTAATCACCTAAATCCCAAGCGGCTAATCCCCAACGACCCAGTGCGCTAACTTGGCCGCACATTTATTTTATTTATTAATAAGAAAAATCTCAAGCGGCTAATCCCCAACGACCCAGTGCGCTTACTAGGCCACACTTTTTTTTATTTATTAATCACCTAAATCCCAAGCGGCTAATCCCCAACGACCCAGTGCGCTAACTTGGCCGCACATTTATTTTATTTATTGGTAAAAAAAATCTCAAGCGGCTTATATCCAACGACCTAGTGCGCTTACTTGGCAGCACTTTTATTTTATTTATTAATCACCAAAATCCCAAGCGGCTAATCCCCAACGACCCAGTGCGCTTACTAGGCCACACTTTTTTTTATTTATTAATCACCTAAATCCCAAGCGGCTAATCCCCAACGACCCAGTGCGCTAACTTGGCTGCACATTTATTTTATTTATTGGTAAAAAAAATCTCAAGCGGCTAATCCCCAACGACCCAAAGCGCTAACTTGGCCGCACATTTATTTTATTTATTAATAACCAAAATCCCAAGCGGCTCATCCCCAACGACCCAAAGCACTTACTTGACCGCACTTTTATTTTATTTATTAATTACCAAAATCTCAAGCGGCTAATCCCCAACAACCCAGTGCGCTAACTTAGCCGCACTTTTATTTTATTTATTAATAAAAAAAATCTCGAGTGGCTAATCCCCAACAACCCAAAGCACTTACTTGGCCGCACTTTTTATTAATTACCAAAATCCCAAGCGGCTAATCCCCAACGACCCAGTGCGCCTACTTGGCCGCACTTTTCTTTATTTATTAATTACCAAAATCTCAAGCGGCTAATCCCCAACGACCCAGTGCGCTAACTTGGCCGCACATTTATTTTATTCATTAATTACCAAAATCCCAAGCGGCTAATCCCCAAAGACCCAGTGCGCTTACTTAGCCACACTTTTATTTTATTTATTAATAAGAAAAATCTCAAGCGGCTAATCCCCAACGACCCAGTGCGCTTACTAGGCCACACTTTTTTTTATTTATTAATCACCTAAATCCCAAGCGGCTAATCCCCAACGACCCAGTGCGCTAACTTGGCCGCACATTTATTTTATTTATTGGTAAAAAAAATCTCAAGCGGCTTATATCCAACGACCTAGTGCGCTTACTTGGCAGCACTTTTATTTTATTTATTAATCACCAAAATCCCAAGCGGCTAATCCCCAACGACCCAGTGCGCTTACTTGGCCGTACTTTTATTTTATTTATTGGTAAGAAAAATCTCAAGCGGCTAATTTCCAACGACCTAGTGCGCTTACTTGGCAGCACTTTTATTTTATTTATTAATTACCAAAATCCCAAGCGGCTAATCCCCACGACCCAGTGCGCTTACTTGGCCGCACTTTTATTTTATTTATCAATAAGAAAAATCTCGAGTGGCTAATCCCCAACGACCCAAAGCACTTAGTTGGCCGCACTTTTTATTAATTACCAAAATCTCAAGCGGCTAATCCCCAACGACCCAGTGCGCTTACTTGGCCGCACTTTTATTTTATTGATTAATAAGAAAAATCTCGAGTGGCTAATCCCCAACGACCCAAAGCACTTACTTGGCCGCACTTTTAATTAATTACCAAAATCTCAAGCGGCTAATCCCCAACGACCCAGTGCGCTTACTTAGCCACACTTTTATTTTATTCATTAATAAGGAAAATCTCAAGCGGCTTATCCCAAACAACCCAGTGCGCCTACTTGGCCGCACTTTTCTTTATTTATTAATGACCAAAATCCCAAGCGGCTAATCCCTAACGACCCAGTGCGCTAACTTGGCCACACATTTATTTTATTTATTAATTACCAAAATCCCAAGCGGCTCATCCCCAACGACCCAAAGCACTTACTTGACCGCACTTTTATTAGAACGAAGTTCTTTATGTCGCGTTACTCGGGGGGCTGAAATTTTAAAACCGACAGATTTTTTTTTTTTTGAATCAGAAATCTTTTCCTCTCAAGTTTTTCCCCTCACCCCGTCCCCCCTCACCAAGTGTTCTCTACACACTTCCCCTCTCCTCACTATATATGTATATCTGTCAACCGTGCCGTGTTACTCTTCTACACACCTTTACCCACCATTCCCCCTCACACTCCCAAGCAATTAATTTTTTAACAAATTTTAATTTTATTTCCCCACAGTAATTTTTCTTTCACTTTCAATTTTTTTCTTCTTTTGCAATTCTAAAAAAAAAAAAAAAAAAAAAAAAAACATTTTCCAGTAAAGAGATTTGAACCCTCGACCTTCTGCATATGAGACCTGTACCTTCCCCACTCTGCTACGAGCGCTGCCGACTATATAAATTCGGTTTCTTGTACTTATCGTGTGGTTCGTAACTATTACATTCCACTTTTAAATGTATTCACTGACAATACATTCAATTATAAATTTGTTTTATAAATCGTGTATTTGTTTTCTAAATAATACATCTAAAAAAAAAAAAAAAAAAAAAAAAAAAAAAAAAAATTTAATTAGCATAAATATGGTTATGTAAATTAAATATAATAAGGCGCGTTATAACGCATTAAATATTTGTATTTTCATTAAACCTAAGGTTTTTTTGGCATTACAGTAATGCTAATAATTACTGTTATAAATAAAAAAAAGTAATGAAATTAAATATGAAAAAAAAAGAAACGAAATATGAAAAAATAAAATATGAAAAAAAATAATAATGAAATTAAATGAAATTTGAACAAATAAAATACTATATTAAAAAATAATGAAATGAAATATGAAAAAAGAAATGAAATATGAAAAAAGAAATGAAATAAAGGAAATACAAAAGAATGAATATAAATAGAAAAATATAAAAAAAAAAACAACAACAACAAACCAGGGAGGATAAATGGGTCATGGGACCCACGGTAAGAACGAAGTTCTTTGAACATGACGAGTATAAAAACACTATTTCTCAGGTAACAAGGGGGTCGCCAGACCCATTAAAAGAACGAAGCTCTATAAACGTTAATACTGCATTCATGTAGTTCACTAAACAAAAACTTAAAAATCGAATAAAAAAAAAAAATAAAAATAATAGTTCAGTACTCACGATGGTTGAACTTCGTGAGTACTGTATTTATGCACGACGTTCTCACGAAGTTCAACCATCGTGAGTACTGAACTATTATTTTTATTTTTTTTTTTTATTCGTTTTTTGAGTTTTTGTTTAGTGAACTACATGAATGCAGTATTAACGTTTATAGAGCTTCGTTCTTTCAATGAGTCTGGCGACCCCCTTGTTACCTGAGAAATTGTGTTTTTATACTCGTCATGTTCAGAGAACTTCGTTCTTACCGTGGGTCCCATGACCCATTTTTTTATTTATTTATTACCAAAATCTTAAGCGGCTAATCCCCAACGACCCAGTGCGCTAACTTAGCCGCACTTTTATTTTATTTATTAATAAGAAAAATCTCAAGTGGCTAATCCCCAACGACCCAAAGCACTTTCTTGGCCGCACTTTTTATTAATTACCAAAATCCCAAGCGGCTAATCCCCAACGACCCAGTGCGCCTACTTGGCCGCACTTTTCTTTATTTATTTATTACCAAAATCCCAAGCGGCTAATCCCCAACGACCCAGTGCGCTAACTTGGCCGCACATTTATTTTATTTTTTAATTACCAAAATCCCAAGCGGCTAATCCCCAAAGACCCAGTGCGCTTACTTAGCCACACTTTTATTTTATTTATTAATAAGAAAAATCTCAAGCGGCTAGTCTCCAACGACCCAGTGCGCTTACTAGGCCACACTTTTTTTTATTTATTAATTACCTAAATCCCAAGCGGCTAATCCCCAACGACCCAGTGCGCTAACTTGGCCGCACATTTATTTTATTTATTGGTAAAAAAAAACTCAAGCGGCTAATCCCCAACGACCTAGTGCGCTCACTTGGCCGTACTTTTATTTTATTAAGTGGTAAGAAAAATCTCAAGCGGCTAATTTCCAACGACCTAGTGCGCTTACTTGGCAGCTCTTTTATTTCATTTATTAATTACCAAAATCCCAACCGGCTAATCCCCAACGACCCAGTGCGCTTACTTGGCCGCACTTTTATTTTATTTATTAATAAGGAAAATCTCGAGTGGCTAATCCCCAACGACTCAAAGCACTTACTTGGCCGCACTTTTTATTAATTACCAAAATCTCAAGCGGCTAATCCCCAATTACCCAGTGCGCTTACTTGGCCGCACTTTTATTTTATTAATTAATAAGAAAAATCTCGAGTGGCTAATCCCCAACGACCCAAAGCACTTACTTGGCCGCACTTTTAATTAATTACTAAAATCTCAAGCGGCTAATTTCCAACGACCTAGTGCGCTTACTTGGCCACACTTTTATTTTATTGATTAATTACCAAAATCCCAAGCGGCTAATCCCCAACGACCCAGTGCGCTTACTTGGCCGCCCTTTTTTTCATCTATTGTTAAGAAAAATCTCAAGCGGCTAATCCCCAACGAGTTAATGCGCTTACTTAGCCACACTTTTTTTTATTTATTAATTATTAAAATCCCAAGCGGCTAATTCCCAACAACCCAGTGCGCTTACTTGGCCACACTTTTATTTTATTTACAAATAAGAAAAATCACAAGCGGCTAATTCCCAACGACCAAGTGCGCTAACTTGGCCACAATTTTATTTTATTTACAAATAAGAAAAATCTCAAGCGGCTAATCCCCAATGACCCAGTGCGCTTACTTGGTCGCCCTTTTTTTTATTTATTGTTAAGAAAAATCTCAAGCAGCTAATCCCCAACGACTTAATGCGCTTACTTGGCCACACTTTTTTTTATTTATTAATTACCAGAATCCCAACCGGCTAATTCCCAACGACCTAGTGCGCTTACTTGGCCACACTTTAATTTTATTTACAAATAAGGAAAATCACAAGCGGCTAATTCACAACGACCCAGTGCGCTTACTTGGCCGCACTTTTATTTTATTTATTAATAAGGAAAATCTCGAGTGGCTAATCCCCAACGACCCAAAGCACTTACTTGGCCACACTTTTTATTAATTACCAAAATCTCAAGCGGCTAATCCCCACGACCCAGTGCGCTTACTTGGCCGCACTTTTATTTTATTTATCAATAAGAAAAATCTCAAGTGGCTAATCCCCAACGACCCAAAGCACTTAGTTGGCCGCACTTTTTATTAATTACCAAAATCTCAAGCGGCTAATCCCCAACGACCCAGTGCGCTTACTTGGCCGCACTTTTATTTTATTGATTAATAAGAAAAATCTCGAGTGGCTAATCCCCAACGACCCAAAGCACTTACTTGGCCGCACTTTTAATTAATTACCAAAATCTCAAGCGGCTAATCCCCAACGACCCAGTGCGCTTACTTAGCCACACTTTTATTTTATTCATTAATAAGGAAAATCTCAAGCGGCTTATCCCAAACAACCCAGTGCGCCTACTTGGCCGCACTTTTCTTTATTTATTAATGACCAAAATCCCAAGCGGCTAATCCCTAACGACCCAGTGCGCTAACTTGGCCACACATTTATTTTATTTATTAATTACCAAAATCCCAAGCGGCTCATCCCCAACGACCCAAAGCACTTACTTGACCGCACTTTTATTAGAACGAAGTTCTTTATGTCGCGTTACTCGGGGGGCTGAAATTTTAAAACCGACAGATTTTTTTTTTTTTGAATCAGAAATCTTTTCCTCTCAAGTTTTTCCCCTCACCCCGTCCCCCCTCACCAAGTGTTCTCTACACACTTCCCCTCTCCTCACTATATATGTATATCTGTCAACCGTGCCGTGTTACTCTTCTACACACCTTTACCCACCATTCCCCCTCACACTCCCAAGCAATTAATTTTTTAACAAATTTTAATTTTATTTCCCCACAGTAATTTTTCTTTCACTTTCAATTTTTTTCTTCTTTTGCAATTCTAAAAAAAAAAAAAAAAAAAAAAAAAACATTTTCCAGTAAAGAGATTTGAACCCTCGACCTTCTGCATATGAGACCTGTACCTTCCCCACTCTGCTACGAGCGCTGCCGACTATATAAATTCGGTTTCTTGTACTTATCGTGTGGTTCGTAACTATTACATTCCACTTTTAAATGTATTCACTGACAATACATTCAATTATAAATTTGTTTTATAAATCGTGTATTTGTTTTCTAAATAATACATCTAAAAAAAAAAAAAAAAAAAAAAAAAAAAAAAAAAATTTAATTAGCATAAATATGGTTATGTAAATTAAATATAATAAGGCGCGTTATAACGCATTAAATATTTGTATTTTCATTAAACCTAAGGTTTTTTTGGCATTACAGTAATGCTAATAATTACTGTTATAAATAAAAAAAAGTAATGAAATTAAATATGAAAAAAAAAGAAACGAAATATGAAAAAATAAAATATGAAAAAAAATAATAATGAAATTAAATGAAATTTGAACAAATAAAATACTATATTAAAAAATAATGAAATGAAATATGAAAAAAGAAATGAAATATGAAAAAAGAAATGAAATAAAGGAAATACAAAAGAATGAATATAAATAGAAAAATATAAAAAAAAAAACAACAACAACAAACCAGGGAGGATAAATGGGTCATGGGACCCACGGTAAGAACGAAGTTCTTTGAACATGACGAGTATAAAAACACTATTTCTCAGGTAACAAGGGGGTCGCCAGACCCATTAAAAGAACGAAGCTCTATAAACGTTAATACTGCATTTATGTAGTTCACTAAACAAAAACTTAAAAATCGAATAAAAAAAAAAAATAAAAATAATAGTTCAGTACTCACGATGGTTGAACTTCGTGAGTACTGTATTTATGCACGACGTTCTCACGAAGTTCAACCATCGTGAGTACTGAACTATTATTTTTATTTTTTTTTTTTATTCGTTTTTTGAGTTTTTGTTTAGTGAACTACATGAATGCAGTATTAACGTTTATAGAGCTTCGTTCTTTCAATGAGTCTGGCGACCCCCTTGTTACCTGAGAAATTGTGTTTTTATACTCGTCATGTTCAGAGAACTTCGTTCTTACCGTGGGTCCCATGACCCATTTTTTTATTTATTTATTACCAAAATCTTAAGCGGCTAATCCCCAACGACCCAGTGCGCTAACTTAGCCGCACTTTTATTTTATTTATTAATAAGAAAAATCTCAAGTGGCTAATCCCCAACGACCCAAAGCACTTTCTTGGCCGCACTTTTTATTAATTACCAAAATCCCAAGCGGCTAATCCCCAACGACCCAGTGCGCCTACTTGGCCGCACTTTTCTTTATTTATTTATTACCAAAATCCCAAGCGGCTAATCCCCAACGACCCAGTGCGCTAACTTGGCCGCACATTTATTTTATTTTTTAATTACCAAAATCCCAAGCGGCTAATCCCCAAAGACCCAGTGCGCTTACTTAGCCACACTTTTATTTTATTTATTAATAAGAAAAATCTCAAGCGGCTAGTCTCCAACGACCCAGTGCGCTTACTAGGCCACACTTTTTTTTATTTATTAATTACCTAAATCCCAAGCGGCTAATCCCCAACGACCCAGTGCGCTAACTTGGCCGCACATTTATTTTATTTATTGGTAAAAAAAAACTCAAGCGGCTAATCCCCAACGACCTAGTGCGCTCACTTGGCCGTACTTTTATTTTATTAAGTGGTAAGAAAAATCTCAAGCGGCTAATTTCCAACGACCTAGTGCGCTTACTTGGCAGCTCTTTTATTTCATTTATTAATTACCAAAATCCCAACCGGCTAATCCCCAACGACCCAGTGCGCTTACTTGGCCGCACTTTTATTTTATTTATTAATAAGGAAAATCTCGAGTGGCTAATCCCCAACGACTCAAAGCACTTACTTGGCCGCACTTTTTATTAATTACCAAAATCTCAAGCGGCTAATCCCCAATTACCCAGTGCGCTTACTTGGCCGCACTTTTATTTTATTAATTAATAAGAAAAATCTCGAGTGGCTAATCCCCAACGACCCAAAGCACTTACTTGGCCGCACTTTTAATTAATTACTAAAATCTCAAGCGGCTAATTTCCAACGACCTAGTGCGCTTACTTGGCCACACTTTTATTTTATTGATTAATTACCAAAATCCCAAGCGGCTAATCCCCAACGACCCAGTGCGCTTACTTGGCCGCCCTTTTTTTCATCTATTGTTAAGAAAAATCTCAAGCGGCTAATCCCCAACGAGTTAATGCGCTTACTTAGCCACACTTTTTTTTATTTATTAATTATTAAAATCCCAAGCGGCTAATTCCCAACAACCCAGTGCGCTTACTTGGCCACACTTTTATTTTATTTACAAATAAGAAAAATCACAAGCGGCTAATTCCCAACGACCAAGTGCGCTAACTTGGCCACAATTTTATTTTATTTACAAATAAGAAAAATCTCAAGCGGCTAATCCCCAATGACCCAGTGCGCTTACTTGGTCGCCCTTTTTTTTATTTATTGTTAAGAAAAATCTCAAGCAGCTAATCCCCAACGACTTAATGCGCTTACTTGGCCACACTTTTTTTTATTTATTAATTACCAGAATCCCAACCGGCTAATTCCCAACGACCTAGTGCGCTTACTTGGCCACACTTTAATTTTATTTACAAATAAGGAAAATCACAAGCGGCTAATTCACAACGACCCAGTGCGCTTACTTGGCCGCACTTTTATTTTATTTATTAATAAGGAAAATCTCGAGTGGCTAATCCCCAACGACCCAAAGCACTTACTTGGCCACACTTTTTATTAATTACCAAAATCTCAAGCGGCTAATCCCCAATTACCCAGTGCGCTTACTTGGCCGCACTTTTATTTTATTAATTAATAAGAAAAATCTCGAGTGGCTAATCCCCAACGACCCAAAGCACTTACTTGGCCGCACTTTTAATTAATTACCAAAATCTCAAGCGGCTAATTTCCAACGACCTAGTGCGCTTACTTGACCACACTTTTATTTTATTGATTAATTACCAAAATCCCAAGCGGCTAATCCCCAACGACCCAGTGCGCTTACTTGGCCGCCCTTTTTTTCATCTATTGTTAAGAAAAATCTCAAGCGGCTAATCCCCAACGAGTTAATGCGCTTACTTAGCCACACTTTTTTTTATTTATTAATTATTAAAATCCCAAGCGGCTAATTCCCAACAACCCAGTGCGCTTACTTGGCCACACTTTTATTTTATTTACAAATAAGAAAAATCACAAGCGGCTAATTCCCAACGACCCAGTGCGCTAACTTGGCTACAATTTTATTTTATTTACAAATAAGAAAAATCTCAAGCGGCTAATCCCCAATGACCCAGTGCGCTTACTTGGTCGCCCTTTTTTTTATTTATTGTTAAGAAAAATCTCAAGCAGCTAATCCCCAACGACTTAATGCGCTTACTTGGCCACACTTTTTTTTATTTATTAATTACCAAAATCCCAAGCGGCTAATCCCCAACGACCCAGTGCGCTAACTTGGCCGCACATTTATTTTATTTATTAATTACCAAAATCCCAAGCGGCTCATCCCCAACGACCCAAAGCACTTACTTGGCCGCACATTTATTTTATTTTCTAATTACCAAAATCCCAAGCGGCTAATCCCTAGAGACCCAGTGCGCTTACTTAGCCACACTTTTATTTTATTTATTAATAAGAAAAATCTCAAGCGGCTAGTCCCCAACGACCCAGTGCGCTTACTAGGCCACACTTTTTTTTATTTATTAATTACCTAAATCCCAAGCGGCTTAACCCCAACGACCTAGTGCGCTAACTTGGCCGCACATTCATTTTTTTTATTGGTAAAAAAAAACTCAAGCGGCTAATCCCCAACGACCTAGTGCGCTTACTTGGCCGTACTTTTATTTTATTAATTGGTAAGAAATATCTCAAGCGGCTAATTTCCAACGACCTAGTGCGCTTACTTGGCAGCACTTTTATTTAATTTATTAATTACCAAAATCCCAACCGGCTAATCCCCAACGACCCAGTGCGCTTACTTGGCCGCACTTTTATTTTATTTATTAATAAGGAAAATCTCGAGTGGCTAATCCCCAACGACCCAAAGCACTTACTTGGCCGCACTTTTTATTAATTACCAAAATCTTAAGCGGCTAATCCCCAACGACCCAGTGCGCTTACTTGGCCGCACTTTTATTTTAATAATTAATGAGAAAAATCTCGAGTGGCTAATCCCCAACGACCCAAAGCACTTACTTGGCCGCACTTTTAATTAACTACCAAAATCTCAAGCGGCTAATTTCCAATGACCTAGTGCGCTTACTTGGCCACACTTTTATTTTATTGATTAATTACCAAAATCCCAAGCGGCTAATCCCCAACGACCCAGTGCGCTTACTTGGCCGCCCTTTTTTTTATCTATTGTTAAGAAAAATCTCAAGCGGCTAATCCCCAACGAGTTAATGCGCTTACTTAGCCACACTTTTTTTTATTTATTAATTACCAAAATCCCAAGCGGCTAATTCCCAACGACCCAGTGCGCTTACTTGGCCACACTTTTATTTTATTTACAAATAAGAAAAATCACAAGCGGCTAATTCCCAACGACCCAGTGCGCTAACTTGGCCACAATTTTATTTTATTTACAAATAAGAAAAATCTCAAGCGGCTAATCCCCAATGACCCAGTGCGCTCACTTGGTCACCCTTTTTTTTATTTATTGTTAAGAAAAATCTCAAGCAGCTAATCCCCAACGACTTAATGCGCTTACTTGGCCATACTTTTCTTTATTTATTAATTACCAAAATCCCAACCGGCTAATTCCCAACGACCCAGTGCGCTTACTTGGCAACACTTTTATTTTATTTATTAATTACCAAAATCCCAAGCGGCTAATCCCCAACGACCCAGTGCGCTTACTTAGCCACACTTTAATTTTATTTACAAATAAGAAAAATCACAAGCGGCTAATTCCCAACAACCAAGTGCGCTAACTTGGCAACACTTTTATTTTATTTATTAATTACCAAAATCCCAAGCGGCTAATCCCCAACGACCCAGTGCGCTTACTTAGCCACACTTTTATTTTATTTATTAATAAGAAAAATCACAAGCGGCTAAACACTAACAACCAAGCGCCCCTATTTGGCCGCACTTTTCTTTATTTATTAATGACCAAAATCCCAAGCGGCTAATCCCCAACGACCCAGTGCGCTAACTTGGCCGCACATTTATTTTATTTATTAATTACCAAAATCCCAAGCGGCTCATTCCCAACGACCCAAAGCACTTACTTGACCGCACTTTTATTTTATTTATTAATTATCAAAATCTCAAGCGGCTAATCCCCAACAACCCAGTGCGCTAACTTAGCCGCACTTTTATTTTATTTATTAATAAAAAAAATCTCGAGTGGCTAATCCCCAACAACCCAAAGCACTTACTTGGCCGCACTTTTTATTAATTACCAAAATCCCAAGCGGCTAATCCTTAACGACCCAGTGCGCCTACTTGGCCGCACTTTTCTTTATTTATTAATTACCAAAATCTCAAGCGGCTAATCCCCAACGACCCAGTGCGCTAACTTGGCCGCACATTTATTTTATTCATTAATTACTAAAATCCCAAGCGGCTAATCCCCAAAGACCCAGTGCGCTTACTTAGCCGCACTTTTAATTAATTACCAAAATCTTAAGCGGCTAATTTCCAACGACCTAGTGCGCTTACTTGGCCACACTTTTATTTAATTGATTAATTACCAAAATCCCAAGCGGCTAATCCCCAACGACCCAGTGCGCTTACTTGGCCGCCCTTTTTTTTATCTATTGTTAAGAAAAATCTCAAGCGGCTAATCCCCAACGAGTTAATGCGCTTACTTAGCCACACTTTTTTTTATTTATTAATTACCAAAATCCCAAGCGGCTAATTCCCATCGACCCAGTGCGCTTACTTGGCCACACTTTTATTTTATTTACAAATAAGAAAAATCACAAGCGGCTAATTCCCAACGACCCAGTGCGCTAACTTGGCCACAATTTTATTTTATTTACAAATAAGAAAAATCTCAAGCGGCTAATCCCCAATGACCCAGTGCGCTTACTTGGTCGCCCTTTTTTTTATTTATTGTTAAGAAAAATCTCAAGCAGCTAATCCCCAACGACTTAATGCGCTTACTTGGCCACACTTTTTTTTATTTATTAATTACCAAAATCCCAAGCGGCTAATCCCCAACGACCCAGTGCGCTAACTTGGCCGCACATTTATTTTATTTATTAATTACCAAAATCCCAAGCGGCTCATCCCCAACGACCCAAAGCACTTACTTGGCCGCACATTTATTTTATTTTCTAATTACCAAAATCCCAAGCGGCTAATCCCCAAAGACCCAGTGCGCTTACTTAGCCACACTTTTATTTTATTTATTAATAAGAAAAATCTCAAGCGGCTAGTCCCCAACGACCCAGTGCGCTTACTAGGCCACACTTTTTTTTATTTATTAATTACCTAAATCCCAAGCGGCTTAACCCCAACGACCTAGTGCGCTAACTTGGCCGCACATTCATTTTTTTTATTGGTAAAAAAAAACTCAAGCGGCTAATCCCCAACGACCTAGTGCGCTTACTTGGCCGTACTTTTATTTTATTAATTGGTAAGAAATATCTCAAGCGGCTAATTTCCAACGACCTAGTGCGCTTACTTGGCAGCACTTTTATTTAATTTATTAATTACCAAAATCCCAACCGGCTAATCCCCAACGACCCAGTGCGCTTACTTGGCCGCACTTTTATTTTATTTATTAATAAGGAAAATCTCGAGTGGCTAATCCCCAACGACCCAAAGCACTTACTTGGCCGCACTTTTTATTAATTACCAAAATCTTAAGCGGCTAATCCCCAACGACCCAGTGCGCTTACTTGGCCGCACTTTTATTTTAATAATTAATGAGAAAAATCTCGAGTGGCTAATCCCCAACGACCCAAAGCACTTACTTGGCCGCACTTTTAATTAACTACCAAAATCTCAAGCGGCTAATTTCCAACGACCTAGTGCGCTTACTTGGCCACACTTTTATTTTATTGATTAATTACCAAAATCCCAAGCGGCTAATCCCCAACGACCCAGTGCGCTTACTTGGCCGCCCTTTTTTTTTATCTATTGTTAAGAAAAATCTCAAGCGGCTAATCCCCAACGAGTTAATGCGCTTACTTAGCCACACTTTTTTTTATTTATTAATTACCAAAATCCCAAGCGGCTAATTCCCAACGACCCAGTGCGCTTACTTGGCCACACTTTTATTTTATTTACAAATAAGAAAAATCACAAGCGGCTAATTCCCAACGACCCAGTGCGCTAACTTGGCCACAATTTTATTTTATTTACAAATAAGAAAAATCTCAAGCGGCTAATCCCCAATGACCCAGTGCGCTCACTTGGTCACCCTTTTTTTTATTTATTGTTAAGAAAAATCTCAAGCAGCTAATCCCCAACGACTTAATGCGCTTACTTGGCCATACTTTTTTTTATTTATTAATTACCAAAATCCCAACCGGCTAATTCCCAACGACCCAGTGCGCTTACTTGGCAACACTTTTATTTTATTTATTAATTACCAAAATCCCAAGCGGCTAATCCCCAACGACCCAGTGCGCTCACTTAGCCACACTTTAATTTTATTTACAAATAAGGAAAATCACAAGCGGCTAATTCCCAACAACCAAGTGCGCTAACTTGGCAACACTTTTATTTTATTTATTAATTACCAAAATCCCAAGCGGCTAATCCCCAACGACCCAGTGCGCTTACTTAGCCACACTTTTATTTTATTTATTAATAAGAAAAATCACAAGCGGCTAAACACTAACAACCAAGCGCCCCTATTTGGCCGCACTTTTCTTTATTTATTAATGACCAAAATCATAAGCGGCTAATCCCCAACGACCCAGTGCGCTAACTTGGCCGCACATTTATTTTATTTATTAATTACCAAAATCCCAAGCGGCTCATTCCCAACGACCCAAAGCACTTACTTGACCGCACTTTTATTTTATTTATTAATTACCAAAATCTCAAGCGGCTAATCCCCAACAACCCAGTGCGCTAACTTAGCCGCACTTTTATTTTATTTATTAATAAAAAAAATCTCGAGTGGCTAATCCCCAACAACCCAAAGCACTTACTTGGCCGCACTTTTTATTAATTACCAAAATCCCAAGCGGCTAATCCTTAACGACCCAGTGCGCCTACTTGGCCGCACTTTTCTTTATTTATTAATTACCAAAATCTCAAGCGGCTAATCCCCAACGACCCAGTGCGCTAACTTGGCCGCACATTTATTTTATTCATTAATTACTAAAATCCCAAGCGGCTAATCCCCAAAGACCCAGTGCGCTTACTTAGCCGCACTTTTAATTAATTACCAAAATCTTAAGCGGCTAATTTCCAACGACCTAGTGCGCTTACTTGGCCACACTTTTATTTAATTGATTAATTACCAAAATCCCAAGCGGCTAATCCCCAACGACCCAGTGCGCTTACTTGGCCGCCCTTTTTTTTATCTATTGTTAAGAAAAATCTCAAGCGGCTAATCCCCAACGAGTTAATGCGCTTACTTAGCCACACTTTTTTTTATTTATTAATTACCAAAATCCCAAGCGGCTAATTCCCAACGACCCAGTGCGCTTACTTGGCCACACTTTTATTTTATTTACAAATAAGAAAAATCACAAGCGGCTAATTCCCAACGACCCAGTGCGCTAACTTGGCCACAATTTTATTTTATTTACAAATAAGAAAAATCTCAAACGGCTAATCCCCAATGACCCAGTGCGCTTACTTGGTCGCCCTTTTTTTTATTTATTGTTAAGAAAAATCTCAAGCAGCTAATCCCCAACGACTTAATGCGCTTACTTGGCCACACTTTTTTTTATTTATTAATTACCAAAATCCCAACCGGCTAATTCCCAACGACCCAGTGCGCTTACTTGGCCACACGTTAATTTTATTTACAAATAAGGAAAATCACAAGCGGCTAATTCCCAACGACCAAGTGCGCTAACTTGGCAACACTTTTATTTTATTTATTAATTACCAAAATCCCAAGCGGCTAATCCCCAACAACCCAGTGCGCTTACTTAGCCACACTTTCATTTTATTTATTAATAAGAAAAATCTCAAGCGGCTGAACACTAACAACCAAGTACCCCTATTTGGCCGCACTTTTCTTTATTTATTAATTACCAAAATCTCAAGCGGCTAATCCCCAACGACCCAGTTTGCTTACTAGGCCACACTTTTTTTTATTTATTAATCACCTAAATCCCAAGCGGCTAATCCCCAACGACCCAGTGCGCTATCTTGGCCGCACATTTATTTTATTTATTGGTAAAAAAGATCTCAAGCGGCTAATATCCAACGACCTAGTACGCTTACTTGGCAGCACTTTTATTTTATTCATTAATTACCAAAATCCCAAGCGGCTAATCCCCAACGACTCAGTGCGCTTACTTGGCCGTACTTTTATTTTATTTATTGGTAAGAAAAATTTCAAGCGGCTATATTCCAACGACCTAGTGCGCTTACTTGGCAGCACTTTTATTTTATTTATTAATTACCAAAATCCCAAGCGGCTAATCCCCAACGACCCAGTGCTTTTACTTGGCCGCACTTTTATTTTATTTATTAATAAGAAAAATCTCGAGTGGCTAATCCCCAACGACCCAAAGCACTTACTTGGCCGCACTTTTTATTAATTACCAAAATCTCAAGCGGCTCATCCCCAACGACCCAGTGCGCTTACTTGGCCGCACTTTTATTCTATTAATTAATAAAAAAAATCTGGAGTGGCTAATCCCCAACGACCCAAAGCACTTACTTGGCCGCACTTTTTATTAATTACCAAAATCTCAAGCGGCTCATCCCCAACAACCCAGTGCGCTTACTTGGCCACACTTTTATTTTATTTACAAATAAAGAAAATCACAAGCGGCTAATTCCCAACGACCCAGTGCGCTAACTTGGCCACAATTTTATTTTATTTACAAATAAGGAAAATCACAAGCGGCTAATTCCCAACGACCCAGTGCGCTAACTTGGCCACAATTTTATTTTATTTACAAATAAGGAAAATCACAAGCGGCTAATTTCCAACGACCCAGTGCGCTAACTTGGCCACAATTTTATTTTATTTACAAATAAGAAAAATCTCAAGCGACTAATCCCCAATAACCCAGTGCGCTTACTTGGTCGCCCTTTTTTTTATTTATTGTTAAGAAAAATCTCAAGCAGCTAATCCCCAACGTCTTAATGCGCTTACTTGGCCACACTTTTTTTTATTTATTAATTACCAAAATCCCAACCGGCTAATTCCCAACGACCGAGTGCGCTTACTTGGCCACACTTTAATTTTATTTACAAATAAGGAAAATCACAAGCGGCTAATTCCCAACGACCAAGTGCGCTAACTTGGCAACACTTTTATTTTATTTATTAATTACCAGAATCCTAAGCGGCTAATCCCCAACGACCCAGTGCGCTTACTTAGCCACACTTCTATTTTATTTATTAATAAGAAAAATCTCAAGCGGCTAAACACTAACAACCAAGTGCCCCTATTTGGCCGCACTTTTCTTTATTTATTAATTACCAAAATCCCAAGCGGCTAATCCCCAACGACCCAGTGCGCTAACTTGGCCGCACATTTATTTTATTTATTAATAACCAAAATCCCAAGCGGCTCATCCCCAACGACCTAAAGCACTTACTTGACCGCACTTTTATTTTATTTATTAATTACCAAAATCTCAAGCGGCTAATCCCCAACAACCCAGTGCGCTAACTTAGCCGCACTTTTATTTTATTTATTAATAAAAAAAATCTCGAGTGGCTAATCCCCAACAACCCAAAGCACTTACTTGGCCGCACTTTTTATTAATTACCAAAATCCCAAGCGGCTAATCCCCAACGACCCAGTGCGCCTACTTGGCCGCACTTTTCTTTATTTATTAATTACCAAAATCTCAAGCGGCTAATCCCCAACGACCCAGTGCGCTAACTTGGCCGCACGTTTATTTTATTCATTAATTACCAAAATCCCAAGCGGCTAATCCCCAAAGACCCAGTGCGCTTACTTAGCCACACTTTTATTTTATTTATTAATAAGAAAAATCTCTAGCGGCTAATCCCCAACGACCCAGTGCGCTTACTAGGGCACACTTTTTTTTATTTATTAATCACCTAAATCCCAAGCGGCTAATCCCCAACGACCCAGTGCGCTAACTTAGCCGCACATTTATTTTATTTATTGGTAATAAAAATCTCAAGCGGCTAATATCCAACGACCTAGTGCGCTTACTTGGCAGCACTTTTATTTTATTTATTAATTACCAAAATCCCAAGCGGCTAATCCCCAACGACCCAGTGCGCTTACTTGGCCGTACTTTCATTTTATTTATTGGTAAGAAAAATCTCAAGCGGCTAATTTCCAACGACCTAGTGCGCTTACTTGGCAGCACTTTTATTTTATTTATTAATTACCAAAATCCCAAGCGGCTAATCCCCAACGACCCAGTGCGCTTACTTGGCCGCACTTTTATTTTATTTATCAATAAGAAAAATCTCGAGTGGCTAATCCCCAACGACCCAAAGCACTCACTTGGCCGCACTTTTTATTAATTACCAAAATCTCAAGTGGCTAATCCCCAACGACCCAGTGCGCTTACTTGGCCGCACTTTTATTTTATTAATTAATAAAAAAAATCTGGAGTGGCTAATCCCCAACGACCCAAAGCACTTACTTGGCCGCACTTTTAATTAATTACCAAAATTTCAAGCGGCTAATCCCCAACGATCCAGTGCGCTTACTTGGCCACACTTTTATTTTATTTACAAATAAGGAAAATCACAAGCGGCTAATTCCCAACGACCCAGTGCGCTAACTTGGCCACAATTTTATTTTATTTACAAATAAGGAAAATCACAAGCGGCTAATTTCCAACGACCCAGTGCGCTAACTTGGCCACAATTTTATTTTATTTACAAATAAGAAAAATCTCAAGCGACTAATCCCCAATAACCCAGTGCGCTTACTTGGTCGCCCTTTTTTTTATTTATTGTTAAGAAAAATCTCAAGCAGCTAATCCCCAACGACTTAATGCGCTTACTTGGCCACACTTTTTTCTATTTATGAATTACCAAAATCCTAACCGGCTAATTCCCAACGACCCAGTGCGCTTACTTGGCCACACTTTAATTTAATTTACAAATAAGAAAAATCACAAGCGGCTAATTCCCATCGACCCAGTGCGCTAACTTGGCCACATTTTTATTTTATTTATTAATTACCAAAATCCCAAGCGGCTAATCCCCAACGACCCAGTGCGCTTACTTGGCCACACTTTTATTTTATTTACAAATAAGGAAAATCACAAGCGGCTTATTCCCATCGACCCAGTGCGCTAACTTGGCCACACTTTTATTTTATTTATTAATTACCAAAATTCCAAGCGGCTAATCCCCAACGACCCAGTGCGCTTACTTAGCCACACTTTTATTTTATTTATTAATAAGAAAAATCTCAAGCGGCTAATCCCCAACAACCCAGTGCAACTACTTGGCCGCACTTTTCATCATTTATTAATTACCAAAATCCCAAGCGGCTAATCCATAACGACCCAGTGCGCTAACTTGGCCGCACATTTATTTTATTTATTAAATACCAAAATTTCAAGCGGCTCATCCCCAACGACCCAAAGCCCTTACTTGACCGCACTTTTATTTTATTTATTAGTTACCAAAATCTCAAGCGGCTTATCCCCAACGACACAGTGCGCTAACTTAGCCGCAATTTTATTTTATTTATAAATAAAAAAAATCTCGAGTGGCTAATCCTCAACGACCCTAAGCACTTACTTGGCCGCACTTTTTATTAATTACCAAAATTCCAAGCGGTTAATCCCCAACGACCCAGTGCGCCTACTTGGCCGCACTTTTCTTTATTTATTAATTACCAAAATCCCAAGCGGCTAATCCCCAACGACCCAGTGCGCTAACTTGGCCGCACATTTATTTTATTTATTAATTACCAAAATCCCAAGCAGCTAATCCCCAAAGACCTAGTGCGCTTACTTAGCCACACTTTTATTTCATTTATTAATAAGAAAAATCTCAAGCGGCTAATCCCCAACGACCCAGTACGCTTACTAGGCCACACTTTTTTTTAATTATTAATTACCTAAATCCCAAGCAGCTAATCCCCAACGACCCAGTGCGCTAACTTGGCCGCACAATTTATTTTATTTATTGGTAAGATAAATCTCAAGCGGCTAATCCCCAACGACCTAGTGCGCTTACTTGGCCGTACTTTTATTTTATTTATTGGTAGGAAAAATTTCAACCGGCTAATCCCTAACGACCTAGTGCGTTTACTTGGCAGCACTTTTATTTTATTTATTAATTACTAAAATCCCAAACGGCTAATCCCCAACGACCCAGTGCGCTTACTTGGCCGCACTTTTATTTTATTTATTAATAAGAAAAATCTCGAGTGGCTAATCCCCAACGACCCAAAGCACTTACTTGGCCGCACCTTTTATTAATTACCAAAATCTCAAGCGGCTAATCCCCAACGACCCAGTGCGCTTACTTGGCCGCACTTTCAGTTTATTAATTAATAAAAAAAATCTCTAATGGCTAATCCCCAACGACCCAAAGCACTTACTTGGCCACACTTTTATTTTATTTATTAATTACCAAAATCCCAAGCGGCTAATCCCCAACGACCCAGTGCGCTTACTTGGCCGTACTTTTATATTATTTATTGGTAAGAAAAATCTCAAGCGGCTAATCCCCAACGACCTAGTGCGCTTACTTGGCCGCACTTTTATTTTATTTATTAATTACCAAAATCCCAAGTGGCTTATCCCCAATGACCCAGTGCGCTTACTTGGCCGCCCTTTTTTTTTATTTATTGTTAAGAAAAATCTCAAGCGGCTTATCCCTAACGAGTTAATGCGCTTACTTAGCGACACTTTTTTGTATTTAGTAATTACCAAAATCCCAAGCGGCTAATTCCCAACGACCCAGTGCGCTTACTTGGCCGCACTTTTCTTTATTTATTAATTACCAAAATCCCAAGCGGCTAATCCCCAACGACCCAGTGCGTAAACTTGGCCGCACTTTTATTTCATTTATTAAGTACCAAAATCTCAAGCGGCTAATCCCAAACGACCCAGTGCATTAACTTAGCCGCACTTTTATTCTATTTATTAATAAAAAAAATCTCGAGCAGCTAATCCCCAACGACCTAAAGCACTTACTTGGCCCCACTTTTATTTTATTTTTTGGTAAGAAAAATCTTAAGCGGCTTATCCCCAACAACCCAGCTCGCCTACTTGGCCGCACTCTCATTTTATTTATTGGTAAGGAAAATCTCAAGCGGCTAATCCCCAACGACCCAGTGTGCTTACTTGGCCAAACTTTTATTTTATTTATTGGTAAGAAAAATCTTAAGCGGCTAATCCCCAACGACCCAGTGCGCTTACTTGGCCGCACTTTTAATTTATTAACTATTAAGAAAAATCTCGAGTGGCTAATCCCCAACGACCCAAAGCACTTACTTGGCCGCACTTTTTATTAATTACCAAAATCTTAAGCGGCTAATCCCCAACGACCTAGTGCGCTTACTTGGCCTCACTTTTATTTTATTTATTAATTACCAAAATTCCAAGCGGCTAATCCCCAACGACCCAGTGCGCTAACTTGAGCGCACTTTTATTTCATTAATTATTAAGAAAAATCTCGAGTGGCTAATCTCTAACGACCCAAAGCACTTACTTGGCCGCACTTTTTATTAATTACAAAAATCACAAGCGGCTAATCCCCAACGACCCAGTGCGCCTACTTGGCCGCACTTATCTTTATTTATTAATTACCAAAATCCCAAGCGGCTAATCCCCAACGACCCAGTGCGCTAACTTGGCCGCACATTTATTTTATTTATTAATTACCAAAATCCCAAGCAGCTAATCCCCAAAGACCCAGTGCGCTTACTTAGCCACACTTTTATTTTATTTATTAATAAGAAAAATCTCAAGCAGCTAATCCCCAACGACCCAGTGCGCTAACTTGGCCGCACATTTATTTTTTTTATTGGTAAGAAAAAACTCAAGCGGCTAATCCTCAACGACCTAGTGCGCTTACTTGGCCGCACTTTTTATTAATTACCAAAATTTCAAGCGGCTAATTTTCAACGACCTAGTGCGCTTACTTGGCCGCACTTTTATTTTACTTATTAATTACCAAAATCCCAAGCGGCTAATCCCTAACGACCCAGTGCGCTTACTTGGCCGCCCTTTTAATTAATTACCAAAATCTCAAGCGGCTAATCCCCAACGACCTAGTGCGCTTACTTGGCCGCACTTTTATTTCATTTATTAATTACCAAAATCCCAAGCGGCTTATCCCCAACGACGAAGTGCGCTTACTTGGCCACACTTTTATTTCATTTATTAATAAGAAAAATCTCAAGCGGCTAATCTCCAACGACTCAATGCGCTTACTTGGCCACACTTTTTTTTATTTATTAATTACCAAAATCCCAAGCGGCTAATTTCCAACGACCCAGTGCGCTTACTTGGCCGCACTTTTCTTTATTCATTAATTACCAAAATCCGAAGCGGCTAATCCCCTACGACCCAGTGCACTAACTTGGCCGTACTTTTATTTTATTTATTGATAAGAAAAATCTCAAGCGGATAATCCCCAATGACCCAGTGGGCTTACTTGGCCGCCTTTGTTTTTATTTATTGTTAAGAAAAATCTCAAGCAGCTAATCCCCAACGACTTAATGCGCTTACTTGGCCACACTTTTTTTTATTTATTAATTACCAAAATCCCAAGCGGCTAATTTCCAACGACCCAGTGCGCTTACTTGGCCGCACTTTTCTTTATTCATTAATTACCAAAATCCGAAGCGGCTAATCCCCTACGACCCAGTGCACTAACTTGGCCGTACTTTTATTTTATTTATTAATAAGAAAAATCTCAAGCGGCCAATCCCCAACGACCCAGTGCGCTTACTAGGCCACACTTTTTTTAAATTATTAATTACCTAAATCTCAAGCAGCTAATCCCCAACGACCCAGTGCAACTACTTAGCCGCACTTTTCTTCATTTATTAATTACCAAAATCCCAAGCGGTTAATCCATAACGACCCAGTGCGCTAACTTGGCCGCACATTTATTTTATTTATTAAATACCAAAATTTCAAGCGGCTCATCCCCAACGACCCAAAGCCCTTACTTGACCGCACTTTTATTTTATTTATTAGTTACCAAAATCTCAAGCGGCTTATCCCCAACGACCCAGTGCGCTAACTTAGCCGCAATTTTATTTTATTTATAAATAAAAAAAATCTCGAGTGGCTAATCCCCAACGACCCAAAGCACTTACTTGGCCACACTTTTTATTAATTACCAAAATCCCAAGCGGTTAGTCCCCAACGACCCAGTGCGCCTACTTGGCCGCACTTTTCTTTATTTATTAATTACCAAAATCCCAAGCGGCTAATCCCCAACGACCCAGTGCGCTAACTTGGCCGCACATTTATTTTATTTATTAATTACCAAAATCCCAAGCAGCTAATCCCCAAAGACCTAGTGCGCTTACTTAGCCACACTTTTATTTTATTTATTAATAAGAAAAATCTCAAGCGGCTAATCCCCAACGACCCAGTGCGCTTACTAGGCCACACTTTTTTTTAATTATTAATTACCTTAATCCCAAGCAGCTAATCCCCAACGACCCAGTGCGCTAACTTGGCCGCACAATTTATTTTATTTATTGGTAAGATAAATCTCAAGCGGCTAATCCCCAACGACCTAGTGCGCTTACTTGGCCGTACTTTTATTTTATTCATTGGTAGGAAAAATTTCAACCGGCTAATCCCTAACGACCTAGTGCATTTACTTGGCAGCACTTTTATTTTATTTATTAATTACTAAAATCCCAAACGGCTAATCCCCAACGACCCAGTGCGCTTACTTGGCCGCACTTTTATTTTATTTATTAATAAGAAAAATCTCGAGTGGCTAATCCCCAACGACCCAAAGCACTTACTTGGCCGCACCTTTTATTAATTACCAAAATCTCAAGCGGCTAATCCCCAACGACCCAGTGCGCTTACTTGGCCGCACTTTTAGTTTATTAATTAATAAAAAAAATCTCTAATGGCTAATCCCCAACGACCCAAAGCACTTACTTGGCCACACTTTTATTTTATTTATTAATTACCAAAATCCCAAGCGGCTAATACCCAACGACCCAGTGCGCTTACTTGGCCGTACTTTTATATTATTTATTGGTAAGAAAAATCTCAAGCGGCTAATCCCCAACGACCTAGTGCGCTTACTTGGCCGCACTTTTATTTTATTTATTAATTACCAAAATCCCAAGTGGCTTATCCCCAATGACCCAGTGCGCTTACTTGGCCGCCCTTTTTTTTATTTATTGTTAAGAAAAATCTCAAGCGGCTTATCCCTAACGAGTTAATGCGCTTACTTAGCCACACTTTTTTGTATTTAGTAATTACCACAATCCCAAGCGGCTAATTCCCAACGACCCAGTGCGCTTACTTGGCCGCACTTTTCTTTATTTATTAATTACCAAAATCCCAAGCGGCTAATCCCCAACGACCCAGTGCGCAAACTTGGCCGCACTTTTATTTCATTTATTAAGTACCAAAATCTCAAGCGGCTAATCCCCAACGACCCAGTGCATTAACTTAGCCGCACTTTTATTTTATTTATTAATAAAAAAAATCTCGAGCAGCTAATCCCTAACGACCTAAAGCACTTACTTGGCCGCACTTTTATTTTATTTTTTGGTAAGAAAAATCTTAAGCGGCTTATCCCCAACAACCCAGCTCGCCTACTTGGCCGCACTCTCATTTTATTTATTGGTAAGGAAAATCTCAAGCGGCTAATCCCCAACGACCCAGTGTGCTTACTTGGCCAAACTTTTATTTTATTTATTGGTAAGAAAAATCTTAAGCGGCTAATCCCCAACGACCCAGTGCACTTACTTGGCCGCACTTTTAATTTATTAACTATTAAGAAAAATCTCGAGTGGCTAATCCCCAACGACCCAAAGCACTTACTTGGCCGCACTTTTTATTAATTACCAAAATCTTAAGCGGCTAATCCCCAACGACCTAGTGCGCTTACTTGGCCGCACTTTTATTTTATTTATTAATTACCAAAATTCCAAGCGGCTAATCCCCAACGACCCAGTGCGCTAACTTAAGCGCACTTTTATTTCATTAATTATTAAGAAAAATCTCGAGTGGCTAATCTCCAACGACCCAAAGCACTTACTTGGCCGCACTTTTTATTAATTACAAAAATCACAAGCGGCTAATCCCCAACGACCCAGTGCGCCTACTTGGCCGCACTTATCTTTATTTATTAATTACCAAAATCCCAAGCGGCTAATCCCCAACGACCCAGTGCGCTAACTTGGCCGCACATTTATTTTATTTATTAATTACCAAAATCCCAAGCAGCTAATCCCCAAAGACCCAGTGCGCTTACTTAGCCACACTTTTATTTTATTTATTAATAAGAAAAATCTCAAGCGGCTAATCCCCAACGACCCAGTGCGCTTACTAGGCCACACTTTTTTTTAATTATTAATGACCTAAATCCCAAGCAGCTAATCCCCAACGACCCAGTGCGCTAACTTGGCCGCACATTTATTTTTTTTATTGGTAAGAAAAAACTGAAGCGGCTAATCCTCAACGACCTAGTGCGCTTACTTGGCCGCACTTTTTATTAATTACCAAAATTTCAAGCGGCTAATTTCCAACGACCTAGTGCGCTTACTTGGCCGCACTTTTATTTTACTTATTAATTACCAAAATCCCAAGCGGCTAATCCCTAACGACCCAGTGCGCTTACTTGGCCGCCCTTTTAATTAATTACCAAAATCTCAAGCGGCTAATCCCCAACGACCTAGTGCGCTTACTTGGCCGCACTTTTATTTCATTTATTAATTACCAAAATCCCAAGCGGCTAATTCCCAACGACGAAGTGCGCTTACTTGGCCACACTTTTATTTCATTTATTAATAAGAAAAATCTCAAGCGGCTAATCTCCAACGACTCAATGCGCTTACTTGGCCACACTTTTTTTTATTTATTAATTACCAAAATCCCAAGCGGCTAATTTCCAACGACCCAGTGCGCTTACTTGGCCGCACTTTTCTTTATTCATTAATTACCAAAATCCGAAGCGGCTAATCCCCTACGACCCAGTGCACTAACTTGGCCGTACTTTTATTTTATTTATTGATAAGAAAAATCTCAAGCGGATAATCCCCAATGACCCAGTGGGCTTACTTGGCCGCCTTTGTTTTTATTTATTGTTAAGAAAAATCCCAAGCAGCTAATCCCCAACGACTTAATGCGCTTACTTAACCACACTTTTTTTTATTTATTAATTACCAAAATCCCACGCGGCTGATTTCAAACGACCCAGTGCGCTTACTTGGCCGCACTTTTCTTTATTCATTAATTACCAAAATCCGAAGCGGCTAATCCCCTACGACCCAGTGCACTAACTTGGCCGTACTTTTATTTTATTTATTAATAAGAAAAATCTCAAGCGGCCAATCCCCAACGACCCAGTGCGCTTACTAGGCCACACTTTTTTTAAATTATTAATTACCTAAATCCCAAGCAGCTAATCCCCAACGACCCAGTGCGCTAACTTGGCCGCACAATTTATTTTATTTATTGGTAAGATAAATCTCAAGCGGCTAATCCACAACGACCTAGTGCGCTTACTTGGCCGTACTTTTATTTTATTTATTGGTAAGAAAAATCTCAACCGGCTAATCCCTAACGACCTAGTGCGTTTACTTGGCAGCACTTTTATTTTATTTATTAATTACTAAAATCCCAAGCGGCTAATCCCCAACGACCCAGTGCGCTTACTTGGCCGCACTTTTATTTTATTTATTAATAAGAAAAACCTCGAGTGGCTAATCCCTAACGACCCAAAGCACTTACTTGGCCGCACTTTTTATTAATTACCAAAATCCCAAGCGGCTAATCCCCAACGACCCAGTGCGCTTACTTGGCCGCACTTTTATTTTATTAATTAATAAGAAAAATCTCTAATGGCTAATCCCCAACGACCCAAAGCACTTACTTGGCCGCACTTTTTATTAATTACCAAAATCTCAAGCGGCTAATTCCCAACGACCTAGTGCGCTTACTTGGCCGCACTTTTATTTTATTTATTAATTACCAAAATCCCAAGCGGCTAATCCCCAATGACCCAGTGCACTAACTTGGCCGTACTTTTATTTTATTCATTGATAAGAAAAATCTCAAGCGGATAATCCCCAATGACCCAGTGGGCTTACTTGGCCGCCTTTGTTTTTATTTATTGTTAAGAAAAATCTCAAGCAGCTAATCCCCAACGACTTAATGCGCTAACTTGGCCACACTTTTTTTTATTTATTAATTACCAAAATCCCAAGCGGCTAATTCCCAACGACCCAGTGCGCTTACTTAGCCACACTTTAATTTTATTTATTAATAAGAAAAATCTCAAGCGGCTAATCCCCAACGACCCAGTGCGCTTACTAGGCCACACTTTTTTTTAATATTAATTACCTAAATCTTAAGCAGCTAATCCCCAACGACCCAGTGCGCTAACTTGGCCGCACAATTTATTTTATTTATTAGTAAAATAAATTTCAAGCGGCTCATCCCCAACGACCTAGTGCGCTTACTTGGCCGTACTTTTATTTTATTTATTGGTAAGAAAAATCTAGACCGGCTAATCCCTAACGACCTAGTGCGTTTACTTGGCAGCACTTTTATTTTTTTTATTAATAACTAAAATCCCAAGCGGCTAATCCCCAACGACCCAGTGCGCTTACTTCGCCGCACTTTTATTTTATTTATTATTAAGAAAAATCTCGAGTGGCTAATCCCCAACGACCCAAAGCACTTACTTGGCCGCACTTTTTATTAATTACCAAAATCTCAAGCGGCTAATCCCCAACGACCCAGTGCGCTTACTTGGCCGCACTTTTAGTTTATTAATTAATAAAAAAAATCTCTAATGGCTAATCCCCAACGACCCAAAGCACTTACTTGGCCACACTTTTATTTTATTTATTAATTACCAAAATCCCAAGCGGCTAATACCCAACGACCCAGTGCGCTTACTTGGCCGTACTTTTATATTATTTATTGGTAAGAAAAATCTCAAGCGGCTAATCCCCAACGACCTAGTGCGCTTACTTGGCCGCACTTTTATTTTATTTATTAATTACCAAAATCCCAAGTGGCTTATCCCCAATGACCCAGTGCGCTTACTTGGCCGCCCTTTTTTTTATTTATTGTTAAGAAAAATCTCAAGCGGCTTATCCCTAACGAGTTAATGCGCTTACTTAGCCACACTTTTTTGTATTTAGTAATTACCACAATCCCAAGCGGCTAATTCCCAACGACCCAGTGCGCTTACTTGGCCGCACTTTTCTTTATTTATTAATTACCAAAATCCCAAGCGGCTAATCCCCAACGACCCAGTGCGCAAACTTGGCCGCACTTTTATTTCATTTATTAAGTACCAAAATCTCAAGCGGCTAATCCCCAACGACCCAGTGCATTAACTTAGCCGCACTTTTATTTTATTTATTAATAAAAAAAATCTCGAGCAGCTAATCCCTAACGACCTAAAGCACTTACTTGGCCGCACTTTTATTTTATTTTTTGGTAAGAAAAATCTTAAGCGGCTTATCCCCAACAACCCAGCTCGCCTACTTGGCCGCACTCTCATTTTATTTATTGGTAAGGAAAATCTCAAGCGGCTAATCCCCAACGACCCAGTGTGCTTACTTGGCCAAACTTTTATTTTATTTATTGGTAAGAAAAATCTTAAGCGGCTAATCCCCAACGACCCAGTGCACTTACTTGGCCGCACTTTTAATTTATTAACTATTAAGAAAAATCTCGAGTGGCTAATCCCCAACGACCCAAAGCACTTACTTGGCCGCACTTTTTATTAATTACCAAAATCTTAAGCGGCTAATCCCCAACGACCTAGTGCGCTTACTTGGCCGCACTTTTATTTTATTTATTAATTACCAAAATTCCAAGCGGCTAATCCCCAACGACCCAGTGCGCTAACTTAAGCGCACTTTTATTTCATTAATTATTAAGAAAAATCTCGAGTGGCTAATCTCCAACGACCCAAAGCACTTACTTGGCCGCACTTTTTATTAATTACAAAAATCACAAGCGGCTAATCCCCAACGACCCAGTGCGCCTACTTGGCCGCACTTATCTTTATTTATTAATTACCAAAATCCCAAGCGGCTAATCCCCAACGACCCAGTGCGCTAACTTGGCCGCACATTTATTTTATTTATTAATTACCAAAATCCCAAGCAGCTAATCCCCAAAGACCCAGTGCGCTTACTTAGCCACACTTTTATTTTATTTATTAATAAGAAAAATCTCAAGCGGCTAATCCCCAACGACCCAGTGCGCTTACTAGGCCACACTTTTTTTTAATTATTAATGACCTAAATCCCAAGCAGCTAATCCCCAACGACCCAGTGCGCTAACTTGGCCGCACATTTATTTTTTTTATTGGTAAGAAAAAACTCAAGCGGCTAATCCTCAACGACCTAGTGCGCTTACTTGGCCGCACTTTTTATTAATTACCAAAATTTCAAGCGGCTAATTTCCAACGACCTAGTGCGCTTACTTGGCCGCACTTTTATTTTACTTATTAATTACCAAAATCCCAAGCGGCTAATCCCTAACGACCCAGTGCGCTTACTTGGCCGCCCTTTTAATTAATTACCAAAATCTCAAGCGGCTAATCCCCAACGACCTAGTGCGCTTACTTGGCCGCACTTTTATTTCATTTATTAATTACCAAAATCCCAAGCGGCTAATTCCCAACGACGAAGTGCGCTTACTTGGCCACACTTTTATTTCATTTATTAATAAGAAAAATCTCAAGCGGCTAATCTCCAACGACTCAATGCGCTTACTTGGCCACACTTTTTTTTATTTATTAATTACCAAAATCCCAAGCGGCTAATTTCCAACGACCCAGTGCGCTTACTTGGCCGCACTTTTCTTTATTCATTAATTACCAAAATCCGAAGCGGCTAATCCCCTACGACCCAGTGCACTAACTTGGCCGTACTTTTATTTTATTTATTGATAAGAAAAATCTCAAGCGGATAATCCCCAATGACCCAGTGGGCTTACTTGGCCGCCTTTGTTTTTATTTATTGTTAAGAAAAATCCCAAGCAGCTAATCCCCAACGACTTAATGCGCTTACTTGGCCACACTTTTTTTTATTTATTAATTACCAAAATCCCACGCGGCTGATTTCAAACGACCCAGTGCGCTTACTTGGCCGCACTTTTCTTTATTCATTAATTACCAAAATCCGAAGCGGCTAATCCCCTACGACCCAGTGCACTAACTTGGCCGTACTTTTATTTTATTTATTAATAAGAAAAATCTCAAGCGGCCAATCCCCAACGACCCAGTGCGCTTACTAGGCCACACTTTTTTTAAATTATTAATTACCTAAATCCCAAGCAGCTAATCCCCAACGACCCAGTGCGCTAACTTGGCCGCACAATTTATTTTATTTATTGGTAAGATAAATCTCAAGCGGCTAATCCACAACGACCTAGTGCGCTTACTTGGCCGTACTTTTATTTTATTTATTGGTAAGAAAAATCTCAACCGGCTAATCCCTAACGACCTAGTGCGTTTACTTGGCAGCACTTTTATTTTATTTATTAATTACTAAAATCCCGAGCGGCTAATCCCCAACGACCCAGTGCGCTTACTTGGCCGCACTTTTATTTTATTTATTAATAAGAAAAACCTCGAGTGGCTAATCCCTAACGACCCAAAGCACTTACTTGGCCGCACTTTTTATTAATTACCAAAATCCCAAGCGGCTAATCCCCAACGACCCAGTGCGCTTACTTGGCCGCACTTTTATTTTATTAATTAATAAGAAAAATCTCTAATGGCTAATCCCCAACGACCCAAAGCACTTACTTGGCCGCACTTTTTATTAATTACCAAAATCTCAAGCGGCTAATTCCCAACGACCTAGTGCGCTTACTTGGCCGCACTTTTATTTTATTTATTAATTACCAAAATCCCAAGCGGCTAATCCCCAATGACCCAGTGCACTAACTTGGCCGTACTTTTATTTTATTCATTGATAAGAAAAATCTCAAGCGGATAATCCCCAATGACCCAGTGGGCTTACTTGGCCGCCTTTGTTTTTATTTATTGTTAAGAAAAATCTCAAGCAGCTAATCCCCAACGACTTAATGCGCTAACTTGGCCACACTTTTTTTTATTTATTAATTACCAAAATCCCAAGCGGCTAATTCCCAACGACCCAGTGCGCTTACTTAGCCACACTTTAATTTTATTTATTAATAAGAAAAATCTCAAGCGGCTAATCCCCAACGACCCAGTGCGCTTACTAGGCCACACTTTTTTTTAATATTAATTACCTAAATCTTAAGCAGCTAATCCCCAACGACCCAGTGCGCTAACTTGGCCGCACAATTTATTTTATTTATTAGTAAAATAAATTTCAAGCGGCTCATCCCCAACGACCTAGTGCGCTTACTTGGCCGTACTTTTATTTTATTTATTGGTAAGAAAAATCTAGACCGGCTAATCCCTAACGACCTAGTGCGTTTACTTGGCAGCACTTTTATTTTTTTTATTAATAACTAAAATCCCAAGCGGCTAATCCCCAACGACCCAGTGCGCTTACTTCGCCGCACTTTTATTTTATTTATTATTAAGAAAAATCTCGAGTGGCTAATCCCCAACGACCCAAAGCACTTACTTGGCCGCACTTTTTATTAATTACCAAAATCTCAAGCGGCTAATCCCCAACGACCCAGTGCGCTTACTTGGCCGCACTTTTATATTATTAATTAATAAGAAAAATCTCTAATGGCTAATCCCCAACGACCCAAAGCACTTACTTGGCCGCACTTTTAATTAATTACCAAAATCTCAAGCGGCTAATCCCCAACGACCTAGTGCGCTTACTTGGCCGCACTTTTATTTTATTTATTAATTACCAAAATCCCAAGCGGCTAATCCCCAATGACCCAGTGCGCTTACTTGGCCGCCCTTTTTTTTATTTATTGTTAAGAAAAATCTCAAGCGGCTAATCCCCAACAAGTTAATGCGCTTACTTGGCCGCACTTTTATTTTACTTATTAATTACCAAAATCCCAAGTGGCTAATCCCCAACGACGAAGTGCGCTTACTTGGCCACACTTTTATTTCATTTATTAATAAGAAAAATCTCAAGCGGCTAATCTCCAACGACTCAATGCGCTTACTTGGCCACACTTTTTTTTATTTATTAATTACCAAAATCCCAAGCGGCTAATTTCCAACGACCCAGTGCGCTAACTTGGCCGCACTTTTCTTTATTCATTAATTACCAAAATCCGAAGCGGCTAATCCCCAACGACGGAGTGCGCTTACTTGGCCACACTTTTATTTCATTTATTAATAAGAAAAATCTCAAGCGGCTAATCTCCGACGACTCAATGCGCTTACTTGGCCGCACTTTTATTTTATTTATTAATTACTAAAATCCCAAGCGGCTAATCCCCAATGACCCAGTGCGCTTACTTGGCCGCCCTTTTTTTTATTTATTGTTAAGAAAAATCTCAAGCGGCTAATCCCCAACGAGTTAATGCGCTTACTTGGCCGCACTTTTATTTTATTTATTAATTACCAAAATCCCAAGCGGCTAATCCCCAATGACCCAGTGCGCTTACTTGGCCGCCCTTTTTTTTATTTATTGTTAAGAAAAATCTCAAGCGGCTAATCCCCAACGAGTTAATGCGCTTACTTGGCCGCACTTTTATTTTACTTATTAATAACCAAAATCTTAAGCGGCTAATCCCCAACGACGAAGTGCGCTTACTTGGCCACACTTTTATTTCATTTATTAATAAGAAAAATCTCAAGCGGCTAATCTCCAACGACTCAATGCGCTTACTTGGCCACACTTTTTTTTATTTATTAATTACCAAAATCCCAAGCGGCTAATTTCCAACGACCCAGTGCGCTAACTTGGCCGCACTTTTCTTTATTCATTAATTACCAAAATCCGAAGCGGCTAATCCCCTACGACCCAGTGCACTAACTTGGCCGTACTTTTATTTCATTCATTGATAAGAAAGTCTCAAGCGGATAATCCCCAATGACCCAGTGGGCTTACTTGGCCGCCTTTGTTTTTATTTATTGTTAAGAAAAATCTCAAGCAGCTAATCCCCAACGAGTTAATGCGCTTACTTGGCCGCACTTTTATTTTACTTATTAATAACCAAAATCTCAAGCGGCTAATCCCCAACGACGAAGTGCGCTTACTTGGCCACACATTTATTTCATTTATTAATAAGAAAAATCTCAAGCGGCTAATCCCCAACGACCCAGTGCGCTTACTAGGCCACACTTTTTTTTAATTATTAATGACCTAAATCCCAAGCAGCTAATCCCCAACGACCCAGTGCGCTAACTTGGCCGCACATTTATTTTTTTTATTGGTAAGAAAAAACTCAAGCGGCTAATCCTCAACGACCTAGTGCGCTTACTTGGCCGCACTTTTTATTAATTACCAAAATTTCAAGCGGCTAATTTCCAACGACCTAGTGCGCTTACTTGGCCGCACTTTTATTTTACTTATTAATTACCAAAATCCCAAGCGGCTAATCCCTAACGACCCAGTGCGCTTACTTGGCCGCCCTTTTAATTAATTACCAAAATCTCAAGCGGCTAATCCCCAACGACCTAGTGCGCTTACTTGGCCGCACTTTTATTTCATTTATTAATTACCAAAATCCCAAGCGGCTAATTCCCAACGACGAAGTGCGCTTACTTGGCCACACTTTTATTTCATTTATTAATAAGAAAAATCTCAAGCGGCTAATCTCCAACGACTCAATGCGCTTACTTGGCCACACTTTTTTTTATTTATTAATTACCAAAATCCCAAGCGGCTAATTTCCAACGACCCAGTGCGCTTACTTGGCCGCACTTTTCTTTATTCATTAATTACCAAAATCCGAAGCGGCTAATCCCCTACGACCCAGTGCACAAACTTGGCCGTACTTTTATTTTATTTATTGATAAGAAAAATCTCAAGCGGATAATCCCCAATGACCCAGTGGGCTTACTTGGCCGGCTTTGTTTTTATTTATTGTTAAGAAAAATCCCAAGCAGCTAATCCCCAACGACTTAATGCGCTTACTTGGCCACACTTTTTTTTATTTATTAATTACCAAAATCCCACGCGGCTGATTTCAAACGACCGAGTGCGCTTACTTGGCCGCACTTTTCTTTATTCATTAATTACCAAAATCCGAAGCGGCTAATCCCCTACGACCCAGTGCACTAACTTGGCCGTACTTTTATTTTATTTATTAATAAGAAAAATCTCAAGCGGCCAATCCCCAACGACCCAGTGCGCTTACTAGGCCACACTTTTTTTAAATTATTAATTACCTAAATCCCAAGCAGCTAATCCCCAACGACCCAGTGCGCTAACTTGGCCGCACAATTTATTTTATTTATTGGTAAGATAAATCTCAAGCGGCTAATCCACAACGACCTAGTGCGCTTACTTGGCCGTACTTTTATTTTATTTATTGGTAAGAAAAATCTCAACCGGCTAATCCCTAACGACCTAGTGCGTTTACTTGGCAGCACTTTTATTTTATTTATTAATTACTAAAATCCCAAGCGGCTAATCCCCAACGACCCAGTGCGCTTACTTGGCCGCACTTTTATTTTATTTATTAATAAGAAAAACCTCGAGTGGCTAATCCCTAACGACCCAAAGCACTTACTTGGCCGCACTTTTTATTAATTACCAAAATCTCAAGCGGCTAATCCCCAACGACCCAGTGCGCTTACTTGGCCGCACTTTTATTTTATTAATTAATAAGAAAAATCTCTAATGGCTAATCCCCAACGACCCAAAGCACTTACTTGGCCGCACTTTTTATTAATTACCAAAATCTCAAGCGGCTAATTCCCAACGACCTAGTGCGCTTACTTGGCCGCACTTTTATTTTATTTATTAATTACCAAAATCCCAAGCGGCTAATCCCCAATGACCCAGTGCACTAACTTGGCCGTACTTTTATTTTATTCATTGATAAGAAAAATCTCAAGCGGATAATCCCCAATGACCCAGTGGGCTTACTTGGCCGCCTTTGTTTTTATTTATTGTTAAGAAAAATCTCAAGCAGCTAATCCCCAACGACTTAATGCGCTTACTTGGCCACACTTTTTTTTATTTATTAATTACCAAAATCCCAAGCAGCTAATCCCCAACGACCCAGTGCGCTAACTTGGCCGCACAATTTATTTTATTTATTAGTAAGATAAATTTCAAGCGGCTCATCCCCAACGACCTAGTGCGCTTACTTGGCCGTACTTTTATTTTATTTATTGGTAAGAAAAATCTAGACCGGCTAATCCCTAACGACCTAGTGCGTTTACTTGGCAGCACTTTTATTTTTTTTATTAATTACTAAAATCCCAAGCGGCTAATCCCCAACGACCCAGTGCGCTTACTTCGCCGCACTTTTATTTTATTTATTATTAAGAAAAATCTCGAGTGGCTAATCCCCAACGACCCAAAGCACTTACTTGGCCGCACTTTTTATTAATTACCAAAATCTCAAGCGGCTAATCCCCAACGACCCAGTGCGCTTACTTGGCCGCACTTTTATATTATTAATTAATAAGAAAAATCTCTAATGGCTAATCCCCAACGACCCAAAGCACTTACTTGGCCGCACTTTTAATTAATTACCAAAATCTCAAGCGGCTAATCCCCAACGACCTAGTGCGCTTACTTGGCCGCACTTTTATTTTATTTATTAATTACCAAAATCCCAAGCGGCTAATCCCCAATGACCCAGTGCGCTTACTTGGCCGCCCTTTTTTTTATTTATTGTTAAGAAAAATCTCAAGCGGCTAATCCCCAACAAGTTAATGCGCTTACTTGGCCGCACTTTTATTTTACTTATTAATTACCAAAATCCCAAGTGGCTAATCCCCAACGACGAAGTGCGCTTACTTGGCCACACTTTTATTTCATTTATTAATAAGAAAAATCTCAAGCGGCTAATCTCCAACGACTCAATGCGCTTACTTGGCCACACTTTTTTTTATTTATTAATTACCAAAATCCCAAGCGGCTAATTTCCAACGACCCAGTGCGCTAACTTGGCCGCACTTTTCTTTATTCATTAATTACCAAAATCCGAAGCGGCTAATCCCCAACGACGAAGTGCGCTTACTTGGCCACACTTTTATTTCATTTATTAATAAGAAAAATCTCAAGCGGCTAATCTCCGACGACTCAATGCGCTTACTTGGCCGCACTTTTATTTTATTTATTAATTACTAAAATCCCAAGCGGCTAATCCCCAATGACCCAGTGCGCTTTCTTGGCCGCCCTTTTTTTTATTTATTGTTAAGAAAAATCTCAAGCGGCTAATCCCCAACGAGTTAATGCGCTTACTTGGCCGCACTTTTATTTTATTTATTAATTACCAAAATCCCAAGCGGCTAATCCCCAATGACCAAGTGCGCTTACTTGGCCGCCCTTTTTTTTATTTATTGTTAAGAAAAATCTCAAGCGGCTAATCCCCAACGAGTTAATGCGCTTACTTGGCCGCACTTTTATTTTACTTATTAATAACCAAAATCTCAAGCGGCTAATCCCCAACGACGAAGTGCGCTTACTTGGCCACACTTTTATTTCATTTATTAATAAGAAAAATCTCAAGCGGCTAATCTCCAACGACTCAATGCGCTTACTTGGCCACACTTTTTTTTATTTATTAATTACCAAAATCCCAAGCGGCTAATTTCCAACGACCCAGTGCGCTAACTTGGCCGCACTTTTCTTTATTCATTAATTACCAAAATCCGAAGCGGCTAATCCCCTACGACCCAGTGCACTAACTTGGCCGTACTTTTATTTCATTCATTGATAAGAAAGTCTCAAGCGGATAATCCCCAATGACCCAGTGGGCTTACTTGGCCGCCTTTGTTTTTATTTATTGTTAAGAAAAATCTCAAGCAGCTAATCCCCAACGACTTAATGCGCTTACTTGGCCACACTTTTTTTTTATTTATTAATTACCAAAATCCCAAGCGGCTAATTCCCAACGCCCCAGTGCGCTTACTTAGCCACACTTTTATTTTATTTATTCATAAGAAAAATCTCAAGCGGCCAATCCCCAACGACTTAGTGCGCTTACTAGGCCACACTTTTTTTTAATTATTAATTACCTAAATCCCAAGCAGCTAATCCCCAACGACCCAGTGCGCTAACTTGGCCGCACAATTTATTTTATTTATTGGTAAGATAAATCTCAAGCAGCTAATCCCCAACGACTTAATGCGCTTACTTGGCCACACTTTTTTTTTATTTATTAATTACCAAAATCCCAAGCGGCTAATCCCCAACGACCCAGTGCGCTTACTTGGCCGCACTTTTATTTTATTTATTAATAAGAAAAATCTCGAGTGGCTAATCCCCAACGACCCAAAGCACTTACTTGGCCGCACTTTTTATTAATTACCAAAATCTCAAGCGGCTAATCCCCAACGACCCAGTGCGCTTACTTAGCCGCACTTTTATTTTATTAATTAATAAGAAAAATCTCTAATGGCTAATCCCCCACGACCCAAAGCACTTACTTGGCCGCACTTTTTATTAATTACCAAAATCTCAAGCGGCTAATTCCCAACGACCTAGTGCGCTTACTTGGCCGCACTTTTATTTTATTTATTAATTACCAAAATCCCAAGCGGCTAATCCCCAATGACCCAGTGCACTAACTTGGCCGTACTTTTATTTTATTCATTGATAAGAAAAATCTCAAGCGGATAATCCCCAATGACCCAGTGGGCTTACTTGGCCGTCTTTGTTTTTATTTATTGTTAAGAAAAATCTCAAGCAGCTAATCCCCAACGACTTAATGCGCTTACTTGGCCACACTTTTTTTTATTTATTAATTACCAAAATCCTAAGCGGCTAATTCCCAACGACCCAGTGCGCTTACTTAGCCACACTTTTATTTTATTTATTAATAAGAAAAATCTCAAGCGGCTAATCCCCAACGACCCAGTGCGCTTACTTGGCCGTACTTTTACTTTATTTATTGGTAAGAAAAATCTCAACCGGCTAATCCCTAACGACCTAGTGCGTTTACTTGGCAGCACTTTTATTTTATTTATTAATTACTAAAATCCCAAGCGGCTAATCCCCAACGACCCAGTGCGCTTACTTCGCCGCACAATTTATTTTATTTATTGATAAGATAAATCTCAAGCGGCTAATCCCCAACGACCTAGTGCGCTTACTTGGCCGTACTTTTACTTTATTTATTGGTAAGAAAAATCTCAACCGGCTAATCCCTAACGACCTAGTGCGTTTACTTGGCAGCACTTTTATTTTATTTATTAATTACTAAAATCCCAAGCGGCTAATCCCCAACGACCCAGTGCGCTTACTTCGCCGCACTTTTATTTTATTCATTAATAAGAAAAATCTCGAGTGGCTAATCCCCAACGACCCAAAGCACTTACTTGGCCGCACTTTTTATTAATTACCAAAATCTCAAGCGGCTAATCCCCAACGACCCAGTGCGCTTACTTGGCCGCACTTTTATTTTATTAATTAATAAGAAAAATCTCTAATGGCTAATCCCCAACGACCCAAAGCACTTACTTGGCCGCACTTTTAATTAATTACCAAAATCTCAAGCGGCTAATCCCCAACGACCCAGTGCGATTACTTGGCCGCACTTTTATTTTATTTATTAATTACCAAAATCCCAAGCGGCTAATTCCCAACGACCCAGTGCGGTTACTTAGCCACACTTTTATTTTATTTATTAATAAGAAAAATCTCAAGCGGCCAATCCCCAACGACTTAGTGCGCTTACTAGGCCACACTTTTTTTTAATTATTAATTACCTAAATCCCAAGCAGCTAATCCCCAACGACCCAGTGCGCTAACTTGGCCGCACAATTTATTTTATTTATTGGTAAGATAAATCTCAAGCGGCTAATCCCCAACGACCTAGTGCGCTTACTTGGCCGTACTTTTATTTCATTTATTGGTAAGAAAAATCTCAACCGGCTAATCCCTAATGACCTAGTGCGTTTACTTGGCAGCACTTTTATTTTATTTATTAATTACTAAAATCCCAAGCGGCTAATCCCCAACGACCCAGTGCGCTTACTTGGCCGCACTTTTATTTTATTTATTAATAAGAAAAATCTCGAGTGGCTAATCCCCAACGACCCAAAGCACTTACTTGGCCGCACTTTTTATTAATTACCAAAATCTCAAGCGGCTAATCCCCAACGACCCAGTGCGCTTACTTGGCCGCACTTTTATTTTATTAATTAATAAGAAAAATCTCTAATGGCTAATCCCCCACGACCTAAAGCACTTACTTGGCCGCACTTTTTATTAATTACCAAAATCTCAAGCGGCTAATTCCCAACGACCTAGTGCGCTTACTTGGCCGCACTTTTATTTTATTTATGAATTACCAAAATCCCAAGCGGCTAATCCCCAATGACCCAGTGCACTAACTTGGCCGTACTTTTATTTTATCCATTGATAAGAAAAATCTCAAGCGGATAATCCCCAATGACCCAGTGGGCTTACTTGGCCGTCTTTGTTTTTATTTATTGTTGAGAAAAATCTCAAGCAGCTAATCCCCAACGACTTAATGCGCTTACTTGGCCACACTTTTTTTTATTTATTAATTACCAAAATCCCAAGCGGCTAATTCCCAACGACCCAGTGCGCTTACTTAGCCACACTTTTATTTCATTTATTAATAAGAAAAATCTCAAGCGGCTAATCCCCAACGACCCAGTGCGCTTACTTGGCCGTACTTTTAATTTATTTATTGGTAAGAAAAATCTCAACCGGCTAATCCCTAACGACCTAGTGCGTTTACTTGGCAGCACTTTTATTTTATTTATTAATTACTAAAATCCCAAGCGGCTAATCCCCAACGACCCAGTGCGCTTACTTCGCCGCACAATTTATTTTATTTATTGGTAAGATAAATCTCAAGCGGCTAATCCCCAACGACCTAGTGCGCTTACTTGGCCGTACTTTTACTTTATTTATTGGTAAGAAAAATTTTAACCGGCTAATCCCTAACGACCTAGTGCGTTTACTTGGCAGCACTTTTATTTTATTTATTAATTACTAAAATTCCAAGCGGCTAATCCCCAACGACCCAGTGCGCTTACTTCGCCGCACTTTTATTTTATTCATTAATAAGAAAAATCTCGAGTGGCTAATCCCCAACGACCCAAAGCACTTACTTGGCCGCACTTTTTATTAATTACCAAAATCTCAAGCGGCTAATCCCCAACGACCCAGTGCGCTTACTTGGCCGCACTTTTATTTTATTAATTAATAAGAAAAATCTCTAATGGCTAATCCCCAACGACCCAAAGCACTTACTTCGCCGTACTTTTTATTAATTACCAAAATCCAAAGCGGCTAATCCCCAACGAGTTAATGCGCTTACTTGGCCGCACTTTTATTTTACTTATTAATTACCAAAATCCCAAGCGGCTAATCCCTAACGACCCAGTGCGCTTACTAGGCCGCCCTTTTAATTAATTACCAAAATCTCAAGCGGCTAATCCCCAACGACCTAGTGCGCTTACTTGGCCGCACTTTTATTTCATTTATTAATTACCAAAATCCCAAGCACCTTATCCCCAACGACGAAGTGGGCTTACTTGGCCACACTTTTATTTCATTTATTAATAAGAAAAATCTCAAGCGGCTAATCTCCAACGACTCAATGCGCTTACTTGGCCACACTTTTTTTTATTTATTAATTACCAAAATACCAAGCGGCTAATTTCCAACGACCCAGTGCGCTTACTTGGCCGCACTTTTCTTTATTTATTAATTACCAAAATCCCAAGCGGCTAATCCCCTACGACCCAGTGCACTAACTTGGCCGCACAATTTATTTTATTTATTGGTAAGATAAACCTCAAGCGGCTAATCCCCAACGACCTAGTGCGCTTACTTGGCCGTACTTTTATTTTATTTATTGGTAAGAAAAATTTCAACCGGCTAATCCCTAACGACCTAGTGCGTTTACTTGGCAGCACTTTTATTTTATTTATTAATTACTAAAATCCCAAGCGGCTAATCCCCAATGACCCAGTGCACTAACTTGGCCGTACTTTTATTTTATTCATTGATAAGAAAAATCTCAAGCGGATAATCCCCAATGACCCAGTGGGCTTACTTGGCCGTCTTTGTTTTTATTTATTGTTAAGAAAAATCTCAAGCAGCTAATCCCCAACGACTTAATGCGCTTACTTGGCCACACTTTTTTTTATTTATTAATTACCAAAATCCCAAGCGGCTAATTCCCAACGACCCAGTGCGCTTACTTAGCCACACTTTTATTTTATTTATGAATAAGAAAAATCTCAAGCGGCTAATCCCCAACGACCCAGTGCGCTTACTTGGCCGTACTTTTACTTTATTTATTGGTAAGAAAAATCTCAACCGGCTAATCCCTAACGACCTAGTGCGTTTACTTGGCAGCACTTTTATTTTATTTATTAATTACTAAAATCCCAAGCGGCTAATCCCCAACGACCCAGTGCGCTTACTTCGCCGCACAATTTATTTTATTTATTGGTAAGATAAATCTCAAGCGGCTAATCCCCAACGACCTAGTTCGCTTACTTGGCCGTACTTTTACTTTATTTATTGGTAAGAAAAATCTCAACCGGCTAATCCCTAACGACCTAGTGCGTTTACTTGGCAGCACTTTTATTTTATTTATTAATTACTAAAATCCCAAGCGGCTAATCCCCAACGACCCAGTGCGCTTACTTCGCCGCACTTTTATTTTATTCATTAATAAGAAAAATCTCGAGTGGCTAATCCCCAACGACCCAAAGCACTTACTTGGCCGCACTTTTTATTAATTACCAAAATCTCAAGCGGCTAATCCCCAACGACCCAGTGCGCTTACTTGGCCTCACTTTTATTTTATTAATTAATAAGAAAAATCTCTAATGGCTAATCCCCAACGACCCAAAGCACTTACTTGGCCGCACTTTTAATTAATTACCAAAATCTCAAGCGGCTAATCCCCAACGACCTAGTGCGATTACTTGGCCGCACTTTTATTTTATTTATTAATTACCAAAATCCCAAGCGGCTAATCCCCAATGACCCAGTGCGCTTACTTGGCCGCCCTTTTTTTTATTTATTGTTAAGAAAAATCTCAAGCGGCTAATCCCCAACGAGTTAATGCGCTTACTTGGCCGCACTTTTATTTTACTTATTAATTACCAAAATCCCAAGCGGCTAATCCCTAACGACCCAGTGCGCTTACTAGGCCGCTCTTTTAATTAATTACCAAAATCTCAAGCGGCTAATCCCCAACGACCTAGTGCGCTTACTTGGCCGCACTTTTATTTCATTTATTAATTACCAAAATCCCAAGCGCCTTATCCCCAACGACGAAGTGCGCTTACTTGGCCACACTTTTATTTCATTTATTAATAAGAAAAATCTCAAGCGGCTAATCTCCAACGACTCAATGCGCTTACTTGGCCACACTTTTTTTTATTTATTAATTACCAAAATCCCAAGCGGCTAATTTCCAACGACCCAGTGCGCTTACTTGGCCGCACTTTTCTTTATTTATTAATTACCAAAATTTCAAGCAGCTAATCCCCTACGACCCAGTGCACTAACTTGGCCGCACAATTTATTTTATTTATTGGTAAGATAAACCTCAAGCGGCTAATCCCCAACGACCTAGTGCGCTTACTTGGCCGTACTTTTATTTTATTTATTGGTAAGAAAAATTTCAACCGGCTAATCCCTAACGACCTAGTGCGTTTACTTGGCAGCACTTTTATTTTATTTATTAATTACTAAAATCCCAAGCGGCTAATCCCCAACGACCCAGTGCGCTCACTTTGCCGCACTTTTATTTTATTTATTAATAAGAAAAATCTCGAGTGGCTAATCCCCAACGACCCAAAGCACTTACTTGGCCGCACCTTTTATTTTATTTATTAATTACCAAAATCCCAAGCGGCTAATCCCCAACGACCCAGTGCGCTTACTTGGCCGTACTTTTATATTATTTATTGGTAAGAAAAATCTCAAGCGGCTAATCCCCAACGACCTAGTGCGCTTACTTGGCCGCACTTTTATTTTATTTATTAATTACCAAAATCCCAAGTGGCTAATCCCCAATGACCCAGTGCGCTTACTTGGCCGCCCTTTTTTTTATTTATTGTTAAGAAAAATCTCAAGCGGCTTATCCCCAACGAGTTAATGCGCTTACTTAGCCACACTTTTTTGTATTTAGTAATTACCAAAATCCCAAGCGGCTAATTCCCAACGACCCAGTGCGCTTACTTGGCCGCACTTTTCTTTATTTATCAATTACCAAAATCCCAAGCGGCTAATCCCCAACGACCCAGTGCGCTAACTTGGCCGCACTTTTATTTCATTTATTAAGTACCAAAATCTCAAGCGGCTAATCCCCAACGACCCAGTGCACTAACTTGGCCGTACTTTTATTTTATTCATTGATAAGAAAAATCTCAAGCGGATAATCCCCAATGACCCAGTGGGCTTACTTGGCCGCCTTTGTTTTTATTTATTGTTAAGAAAAATCTCAAGCAGCTAATCCCCAACGACTTAATGCGCTTACTTGGCCACACTATTTTTTATTTATTAATTACCAAAATCCCAAGCGGCTAATTCCCAACGACCCAGTGCGCTTACTTAGCCACACTTTTATTTTATTTATTAATAATAAAAATCTCAAGCGGCCAATCCCCAACGACCCAGTGCGCTTACTAGGCCACACTTTTTTTTAATTATTAATAACCTAAATCCCAAGCAGCTAATCCCCAACGACCCAGTGCGCTAACTTGGCCGCACAATTTATTTTATTTATTGGTAAGATAAATCTCAAGCGGCTAATCCCCAACGACCTAGTGCGCTTACTTGGCCGTACTTTTATTTTATTTATTGATAAGAAAAATCTCAACCGGCTAATACCTAACGACCTAGTGCGTTTACTTGGCAGCACTTTTATTTTATTTATTAATTACTAAAATCCCAAGCGGCTAATCCCCAACGACCCAGTGCGCTTACTTGGCCGCACTTTTATTTTATTTATTAATAAGAAAAATCTCGAGTGGCTAATCCCCAACGACCCAAAGCACTTACTTGGCCGCACTTTTTATTGATTACCAAAATCTCAAGCGGCTAATCCCCAACGACCCAGTGCGCTTACTTGGCCGCACTTTTATTTTATTAATTAATAAGAAAAATCTCTAATGGCTAATCCCCAACGACCCAAAGCACTTACTTGGCCGCACTTTTTATTAATTACCAAAATCTCAAGCGGCTAATTCCCAACGACCTAGTGCGCTTACTTGGCCGCACTTTTATTTTATTTATTAATTACCAAAATCCCAAGCGGCTAATCCCCAATGACCCAGTGCACGAACTTGGCCGTACTTTTATTTTATTCATTGATGAGAAAAATCTCAAGCGGATAATCCCCAATGACCCAGTGGGCTTACTTGGCCGCCTTTGTTTTTATTTATTGTTAAGAAAAATCTCAAGCAGCTAATCCCCAACGACTTAATGCGCTTACTTGGCCACACTTTTTTTTATTTATTAATTTCCAAAATCCCAAGCGGCTAATTCCCAACGACCCAGTGCGCTTACTTAGCCACACTTTTATTTTATTTATTAATAAGAAAAATCTCAAGCGGCTAATCCCCAACGACCCAGTGCGCTTACTAGGCCACACTTTTTTTTTAATATTAATTACCTAAATCCCAAGCAGCTAATCCCCAACGACCCAGTGCGCTAACTTGGCCGCACAATTTATTTTATTTATTGGTAAGATAAATCTCAAGCGGCTAATCCCCAACGACCTAGTGCGCTTACTTGGCCGTACTTTAATTTTATTTATTGGTAAGAAAAATCTCAACCGGCTAATCCCTAACGACCTAGTGCGTTTACTTGGCAGCACTTTTAATTTATTTATTAATTACTAAAATCCCAAGCGGCTAATCCCCAACGACCCAGTGCGCTTACTTCGCCGCACTTTTATTTTATTTATTAATAAGAAAAATCTCGAGTGGCTAATCCCCAACGACCCAAAGCACTTACTTGGCCGCACTTTTTATTAATTACCAAAATCTTAAGCGGCTAATCCCCAACGACCAAGTGCGCTTACTTGGCCGCACTTTTATTTTATTAATTAATAAGAAAAATCTCTAATGGCTAATCCCCAACGACCCAAAGCACTTACTTGGCCGCACTTTTAATTAATTACCAAAATCTCAAGCGGCTAATCCCCAACGACCTAGTGCACTTACTTGGCCGCACTTTTATTTTATTTATTAATTACCAAAATCCCAAGCGGCTAATCCCCAATGACTTAGTGCGCTTACTTGGCCGCCCTTTTTTTTATTTATTGTTAAGAAAAATCTCAAGCGGCTAATCCCCAACGAGTTAATGCGCTTACTTGGCCGCACTTTTATTTTACTTATTAATTACCAAAATCCCCAGCGGCTAATCCCTAACGACCCAGTGCGCTTACTTGGCCGCCCTCTTAATTAATTACCAAAATCTCAAGCGGCTAATCCCCAACGACCTAGTGCGCTTACTTGGCCGCACTTTTATTTCATTTATTAATTACCAAAATCCCAAGCGGCTAATCCCCAACGACGAAGTGCGCTTACTTGGCCACACTTTTATTTCATTTATTAATAAGAAAAATCTCAAGCGGCTAATCTCCAACGACTCAATAAGCTTACTTGGCCACACTTTTTTTTTTTTATTAATTACCAAAATCCCAAGCGGCTAATTTCCAACGACCCAGTGCGCTTACTTGGCCGCACTTTTCTTTATTTATTAATTACCAAAATCCGAAGCGGCTAATCCCCTACGACCCAGTGCACTAACTTGGCCGTACTTTTATTTTATTCATTGATAAGAAAAATCTCAAGCGGATAATCCCCAATGACCCAGTGGGCTTACTTGGCCGCCTTTGTTTTTATTCATTGTTAAGAAAAATCTCAAGCAGCTAATCCCCAACGACTTAATGCGCTTACTTGGCCACACTTTTTTTTATTTATTAATTACCAAAATCCTAAGCGGCTAATTTCCAACGACCCAGTGTGCTTACTTAGCCACACTTTTATTTTATTTCTTAATAAGAAAAATCTCAAGCGGCTAATCCCCAACGACCCAGTGCGCTTACTAGGCCACACTTTTTTTTAATTATTAATTACCTAAATCCCAAGCAGCTAATCCCCAACGACCCAGTGCGCTAACTTGGCCGCACAATTTATTTTATTTATTGGTAAGATAAATCTCAAGCGGCTAATCCCCAACGACCTAGTGCGCTTACTTGGCCGTACTTTTATTTTATTTATTGGTAAGAAAAATCTCAACCGGCTAATCCCTAACGACCTAGTGCGTTTACTTGGCAGCACTTTTATTTTATTTATTAATTACTAAAATCCCAAGCGGCTAATCCCCAACGACCCATTGCGCTTACTTGGCCGCACTTTTATTTTATTTATTAATAAGAAAAATCTCGAGTGGCTAATCCCCAACGACCCAAAGCACTTACTTGGCCGCACTTTTTATTAATTACCAAAATCTCAAGCGGCTAATCCCCAACGACCCAGTGCGCTTACTTGGCCGCACTTTTATTTTATTAATTAATAAGAAAAATCTCTAATGGCTAATCCCCAACGACCCAAAGCACTTACTTGGCCGCACTTTTTATTAATTACCAAAATCTCAAGCGGCTAATTCCCAACGACCTAGTGCGCTTACTTAGCCGCACTTTTATTTTATTTATTAATTACCAAAATCCCAAGCGGCTAATCCCCAATGACCCAGTGCACTAACTTGGCCGTACTTTTATTTTATTCATTGATAAGGAAAATCTCAAGCGAATAATCCCCAATGACCCAGTGGGCTTACTTGGCCGCTCTTTGTTTTTATTTATTGTTAAGAAAAATCTCAAGCAGCTAATCCCCAACGACTTAATGCGCTTACTTGGCCACACTTTTTTTTATTTATTAATTACCAAAATCCCAAACGGCTAATTCCCAACGACCCAGTGCGCTTACTTAGCCACACTTTTATTTTATTTATTAATAAGAAAAATCTCAAGCGGCTAATCTCCAACGACCGAGTGCGCTTACTAGGCCACACTTTTTTTTTAATATTAATTACCTAAATCCCAAGCGGCTAATCCCCAACGACGAAGTGCGCTTACTTGGCCACACTTTTATTTCATTTATTAATAAGAAAAATCTCAAGCGGCTAATCTCCAACGACTCAATGCGCTTACTTGGCCGCACTTTTCTTTATTTATTAATTACCAAAATCCAAAGCGGCTAATTCCCTACGACCCAGTGCACTAACTTGGCCGTACTTTTATTTTATTCATTGATAAGAAAAATCTCAAGCGGATAATCCCCAATGACCCAGTGGGCTTACTTGGCCGCCTACGTTTTTATTTATTGTTAAGAAAAATCTCAAGCGGCTAATCCCCAACGACCCAGTGCGCTTACTCCGCCGCACTTTTATTTTATTTATTAATAAGAAAAATCTCGAGTGGCTAATCCCCAACGACCCAAAGCACTTACTTGGCCGCACTTTTTATTAATTACTAAAATCTCAAGCGGCTCATCCCCAACGACCCAGTGCGCTTACTTGGCTGCACTTTTATTTTATTAATTAATAAGAAAAATCTCTAATGGCTAATCCCCAACGACCTAAAGCACTTACTTGGCCGCACTTTTTATTAATTACCAAAATCTCAAGCGGCTAATTCCCAACGACCTAGTGCGCTTACTTAGCCGCACTTTTATTTTATTTATTAATTACCAAAATCCCAAGCGGCTAATCCCCAATGACCCAGTGCACTAACTTGGCCGTACTTTTATTTTATTCATTGATAAGGAAAATCTCAAGCGAATAATCCCCAATGACCCAGTGGGCTTACTTGGCCGCTCTTTGTTTTTATTTATTGTTAAGAAAAATCTCAAGCAGCTAATCCCCAACGACTTAATGCGCTTACTTGGCCACACTTTTTTTTATTTATTAATTACCAAAATCCCAAACGGCTAATTCCCAACGACCCAGTGCGCTTACTTAGCCACACTTTTATTTTATTTATTAATAAGAAAAATCTCAAGCGGCTAATCTCCAACGACCGAGTGCGCTTACTAGGCCACACTTTTTTTTTAATATTAATTACCTAAATCCCAAGCGGCTAATCCCCAACGACGAAGTGCGCTTACTTGGCCACACTTTTATTTCATTTATTAATAAGAAAAATCTCAAGCGGCTAATCTCCAACGACTCAATGCGCTTACTTGGCCGCACTTTTCTTTATTTATTAATTACCAAAATCCGAAGCGGCTAATCCCCTACGACCCAGTGCACTAACTTGGCCGTACTTTTATTTTATTCATTGATAAGAAAAATCTCAAGCGGATAATCCCCAATGACCCAGTGGGCTTACTTGGCCGCCTACGTTTTTATTTATTGTTAAGAAAAATCTCAAGCGGCTAATCCCCAACGACCCAGTGCGCTTACTCCGCCGCACTTTTATTTTATTTATTAATAAGAAAAATCTCGAGTGGCTAATCCCCAACGACCCAAAGCACTTACTTGGCCGCACTTTTTATTAATTACTAAAATCTCAAGCGGCTCATCCCCAACGACCCAGTGCGCTTACTTGGCTGCACTTTTATTTTATTAATTAATAAGAAAAATCTCTAATGGCTAATCCCCAACGACCTAAAGCACTTACTTGGCCGCACTTTTAATTAATTACCAAAATCTCAAGCGGCTAATCCCCAACGACCTAGTGCGCTTACTTGGCCGCACTTTTATTTTATTTATTAATTACCAAAATCCCAAGCGGCTAATCCCCAATGACCCAGTGCGCTTACTTGGCCGCCCTTTTTTTTATTTATTGTTAAGAAAAATCTCAAGTGGCTAATCCCCAACGAGTTAATGCGCTTACTTAGCCACACTTTTTTTTATTTATTAATTACCAAAATCCCAAGCGGCTAATTCCCAACGACCCAGTGCGCTTACTTGGCCACACTTTTATTTTATCTACAAATAAGGATAATTACAAGCGGCTAATTTGCAACGACCCAGTGCGCTAACTTGGCCACAATTTTATTTTATTAACAAATAAGAAAAATTTCAAGCGGCTAATCCCCAACGACCCAGTGCGCTTACTTGGCCGCCCTATTTATTCATTGTTAAGAAAAATCTCAAGCGGCTAATCCCTAACGACTTAATGCGCTTACTTGGCCACACTTTTTTTTATTTATTAATTACCAAAATCCCAAGCGGCTAATTCTAAACGACCCAGTGCGCTTACTTGGCCACACTTTAATTTGATTTACAAATAAGAAAAATCACAAGCGGCTAATTCCCAACGACCCAGTGCGCTAACTTGGCCACACTTTTATTTTATTTACAAATAAAAAAAAACTCAAGCGGCTAATCCCCAACGACTCAGTGCGCTTACTTGGCCGCCCTTTTTTTCAATTATTGTTAAGAAAAATCTCAAGCTGCTTATCCCCAATGACTTAATGCGCTTACTTGGCCACACTTTTTTTTATTTATTAATAATCAAAAGCCCAAGCGGCTAATTACCAACGACCCAGTGCGCTTACTTGGCCGCACTTTTCTTTATTTATTAATTACCAAAATCCCAAGCGGCAAATCCCCAACGACCCAGTGCGCTAACTTGGCCTTACTTTTATTTCATTTATTAAGTACCAAAATCTCAAGCGGCTAATCCCCAACGACCCAGTGCACTAACTTAGCCGCACTTTTATTTTATTTATTAATAAAAAAAATCTCGAGCAGCTAATCCCCAACGACCTAAAGCACTTACTTGGCCGCACTTTTTATTAATTACCGAAATCTCAAGCGGCTAATTTCCAACGACCTATTCCGCTTACTTAGCCGCACTTTTATTTTATTTATTAATAAGAAAAATCTCGAGTTGCTGATCCCCAACGACCCAAAGCACTTACTTGGCCGCACTTTTATTTTATTTTTTGGTAAGAAAAATCTTAAGCGGCTTATCCCCGACAACCCAGTGTGCCTACTTGGCCAATCTTTCATTTTATTTATTGGTAAGGAAAATCTCAAGCGGCTAATCCCCAACGACCCAGTGCGCTTACTTGGCCAAACTTTTATTTTATTTATTGGTAAGAAAAATCTTAAGCGGCTAATCCCCAACGACCCAGTGCGCTTACTTGGCCGCACTTTTAATTTATTAACTATTAAGAAAAATCTCGAGTGGCTAATCCCCAACGACCCAAAGCACTTACTTGGCCGCACTTTTATTTTATTTTTTGGTAAGAAAAATCTTAAGCGGCTTATCCCCAACAACCCAGTGTGCCTAATTGGCCAATCTTTCATTTTATTTATTGGTAAGGAAAATCTCAAGCGGCTAATCCCCAACGACCCAGTGCGCTTACTTGGCCAAACTTTTATTTTATTTATTGGTAAGAAAAATCTTAAGCGGCTAATCCCCAACGACCCAGTGCGCTTACTTGGCCGCACTTTTAATTTATTAACTATTAAGGAAAATCTCGAGTGGCTAATCCCCAACGACCCAAAGCACTTACTTGGCCGCACTTTTTATTAATTACCAAAATCTTAAGCGGCTAATCCCCAACGACCTAGTGCGCTTACTTGGCCGCACTTTTATTTTATTTATTAATTACCAAAATTCCAAGCGGCTAATGCCCAACGACCCAGTGCGCTAACTTAAAGGCACTTTTATTTTATTAATTATTAAGAAAAATCTCGAGTGGCTAATCTCCAACGACCCAAAGCACTTACTTGGCCGAACTTTTTATTAATTACCAAAATCACAAGCGGCTAATCCCCAACGACCCAGTGCGCCTACTTGGCCGCACTTTTCTTTATTTATTAATTACTAAAATCCCAAGCGGCTAATCCCCAACGACCCAGTGCACTAACTTGGCCGCACATTTATTTTATTTTTTAATAAGAAAAATTTCAAGCGGCTAATCCCCAACGACCCAGTGCGCTTACCAGGCCACACTTTTATTTTACTTGTTAATTACCAAAATCCTAAGCGGCTAATCCCTAACGACCCAGTGCGCTTACTTGGCCGCCCTTTTAATTAATTACCGAAATCTCAAGCGGCTAATCCCCAACGACCTAGTGCGCTTACTTGGCCGCACTTTTATTTTACTTGTTAATTACCAAAATCCTAAGCGGCTAATCCCTAACGACCCAGTGCGCTTACTTGGCCGCCCTTTTAATTAATTACCAAAATCTTAAGCGGCTAATCCCCAACGACCTAGTGCGCTTACTTGGCCGCACTTTTATTTCATTTATTAATTACCAAAATCCCAAGCGGCTAATCCCCAACGACGAAGTGCGCTTACTTGGCCACACTTTTATTTCATTTATTAATAAGAAAAATCTCAAGCGGCTAATCTCCAACGACTCAATGCGCTTACTTGGCCACACTTTTTTTTATTTATTAATTACCAAAATCCCAAGCGGCTAATTTCCAACGACCCAGTGCGTAACTTGGCCGCACTTTTCTTTATTTATTAATTACCAAAATCTGAAGCGGCTAATCTCCTACGACCCAGTGCACTAACTTGGCCGTACTTTTATTTTATTCATTGATAAGAAAAATCTCAAGCGGATAATCCCCAATGACCCAGTGGGCTTACTTGGCCGCCTTTGTCTTTATTTATTGTTAAGAAAAATCTCAAGCAGCTAATCCCCAACGACTTAATGCGCTTACTTGGCCACACTTTTTTTTATTTATTAATTACCAAAATCCCAAGCGGCTAATTCCCAACGACCCAGTGCGCTTACTTGGCCACACTTTAATTTTATTTACAAATAAGGAAAATCACAAGCGGCTAATTCCCAACGACCCAGTGCGCTTACTTGGCCGCCCTTTTTTTTAATTATTGTTAAGAAAAATATCAAGCAGCTAATCCCAAACGACTCAATGCGCTTACTTGGCCACACTTTTTTTTATTTATTAATTACCAAAATCCCAAGCGGCTAATTCCCAACGACCCAGTACGCTTACTTGGCCACACTTTAATTTTATTCACAAATAAGGATAATCACAAGCGGCTGATTCCCAACGACCCAGTGCGCTTACTTGGCCGCACTTTTAATTTTTTAACTATTAAGAAAAATCTCGAGTGGCTAATCCCCAACGACCCAAAGCACTAACTTGGCCGCACTTTTTATTAATTACCAAAATCTTAAGCGGCTAATCCCCAACGACCTAGAGCGCTTACTTGGCCGCACTTTTATTTTATTTATTAATTACCAAAATTCCAAGCGGCTAATCCCCAACGACCCGGTGCGCTAACTTAAGCGCACATTTATTTTATTAATTATTAAGAAAAATCTCGAGTGGCTAATCTCCAACGACCCAAAGCACTTACTTGGCCGCACTTTTTATTAATTACCAAAATCACAAGCGGCTTATACCCAACGACCCAGTGCGCCTACTTGGACGCACTTTTCTTTATTTATTAATTACCAAAATCTCAAGCGGCTAATCCCCAACGACCTAGTGCGCTTACTTGGCCGCACTTTTATTTCATTTATTAATTACAAAAATCCCAAGCGGCTAATCCCCAACAACGAAGTGCGCTTACTTGGCCACACTTTTATTTCATTTATTAATGAGAAAAATCTCAGGCGGCTAATCTCCAACGACTCAATGCGCTTACTTAGCCACACTTTTTTTTATTTATTAAGTACCAAAATCCCAAGCGGCTAATTTTCAACGACCCAGTGCGCTTACTTGGCCGCACTTTTCTTTATTTATTAATTACCAAAATCTGAAGCGGCTAATCCCCTACGACCCAGTGCACTAACTTGGCCGTACTTTTATTTTATTCATTGATAAGAAAAATCTCAAGCGGATAATTCCCAATGACCCAGTGGGCTTACTTGGCCGCCTTTGTTTTTATTTATTGTTAAGAAAAATCTCAAGCAGCTAATCCCCAACGACTTAATGCGCTTACTTGGCCACACTTTTTTTTATTTATTAATTACCAAAATCCCAAGCGGCTAATTTCCAAAGACCCAGTGCACTTACTTATTAACACTTTAATTTTATTTACAAATAAGGAAAATCACAAGCGGCTAATTCCCAACGACCCAGTGCGCTTACTTGGCCGCCCTTTTTTTTAATTATTGTTAAGAAAAATCTCAAGCAGCTAATCCCCAACGACTTAATGCGCTTACTTGGCCACACTTTTTTTTATTTATTAATTACTAAAATCCCAAGCGGCTAATTCCCAACGACCCAGTGCGCTTACTAAGCCACACTTTAATTTTATTTACAAATAAGGAAAATCGCAACCGGCTAATTCCCAACGACCCAGTGCGCTTACTTGGCCGCACTTTTAATTCATTAACTATTAAGAAAAATCTCGAGTGGCTAATCCCCAACGACCCAAAGCACTTACTTGGCCGCACTTTTTATTATTTACCAAAATCTTAAGCGGCTAATCCCCAACGACCTAGAGCGCTTACTTAGCCGCACTTTTATTTTATTTATTAATTACAAAAATTCCGAGCGGCTAATCCCCAACGACCCAGTGCGCTAACTTAAGCGCACTTTTATTTTATTAATTATTAAGAAAAATCTCGAGTGGCTAATCTCCAACGACCCAAAGCACTTACTTGGCCGCACTTTTTATTAATTCCCAAAATCACAAGCGGCTAATCCCCAACGACCCAGTGCGCCTACTTGGCCGCACTTTTCTTTATTTATTAATTACCAATATCCCAAGCGGCTAATTCCCAACGACCCAGTGCGCTAACTTGGCCGCACATTTATTTTATTTATTAATTACCAAAATCCCAAGCGGCTAATCCCCAAAGACCCAGTGCGCTTACTTAGCCACACTTTTATTTTATTTATTAATAAGAAAAATTTCAAGCGGCTAATCCCCAACGACCCAGTGCGCTTACCAGGCCACACTTTTTTTTATTCATTAATTACCTAAATCCCAAGCGGCTAATTTCCAACGACCAAGTGCGCTAACTTGGCCGCACATTTATTTTTTTTATTGGTAAGAAAAAACTCAAGCGGCTAATTCCCAACGACCCAGTGCTCTAACTTGGCCGCACATTTATTTTATTTATTAATTACTAAAATCTCAAGCGGCTAATCCCCAACGACCTAGTGCGCTTACTTGGCCGCACTTTTATTTCATTTATTAATTACCAAAATCCCAAGCGGCTAATCCCCAACGACGAAGTGCGCTTACTTGGCCACACTTTTATTTCATTTATTAATAAGAAAAATCTCAAGCGGCTAATCTCCATCGACTCAATGCGCTTACTTGGCCACACTTTTTTTTATTTATTAATTACCAAAATCCCAAGCGGCTAATTCCCAACGACCCAGTGGGCTTACTTGGCCGCCTTTGTTTTTATTTATTGTTAAGAAAAATCTCAAGCAGCTAATCCCCAACAACTCAATGCGCTTACTTGGCCACACTTTTTTTCATTTATTAATTACCAAAATCCCAAGCGGCTAATTCCCAACAACCCAGTGCGCTTACTTGGCCACACTTTAATTTTATTTACAAATAAGGAAAATCACAAGCGGCTAATTCCCAACGACCCAGTGCGCTTACTTGGCCGCCCTTTTTTTTAATTATTGTTAAGAAAAATCTCAAGCAGCTAATCCCCAACGACTTAATGCGCTTACTTGGCCACACTTTTTTTTATTTATTAATTCCCAAAATCCCAAGCGGCTAATTCCCAACGACCTAGTGTGCTTACTTGGCCACACTTTAATTTTATTTACAAATAAGGAAAATCACAAGCGGCTGATTCCCAACGACCCAGTGCGCTTACTTGGCCACACTTTTAATTTTTTAACTATTAAGAAAAATCTCGAGTGGATAATCCCCAATGACCCAAAGCACTTACTTGGCCGCACTTTTTATTAATTACCAAAATCTTAAGTGGCTAATCCCCAACGACCTAGAGCGCTTACTTGGCCGCACTTTTATTTTATTTATTAATTACCAAAATTCCAAGCGGCTAATCCCCAACGACCCGGTGCGCTAACTTGGCCACACTTTAATTTTATTTACAAATAAGGAAAATCACAAGCGGCTAATCCTCAACGACCTAGTGCGCTTACTTGGCTGCACTTTTATTTTATTTATTAATTACCAAAATCCCAAGCGGCTAATCCTCAACGACCCAGTGCGCTTACTTAGCCACACTTTTATTTTATTTATTAATAAGAAAAATCTCAAGCGGCTAATCTCCAACAACCCAGTGCGCTTACTAGGCCACACTTTTTTTTTAATATTAATTACCTAAATCCCAAGCAGCTAATCCCCAACGACCCAGTGCGCTAACTTGGCCGCACAATTTATTTTATTTATTGGTAAGATAAATCTCAAGCGGCTAATCCCCAACGACCTAGTGCGCTTACTTGGCCGTACTTTTATTTTATTTATTGGTAAGAAAAATCTCAACCGGCTAATTCCTAAGGACCTAGTGCGTTTACTTGGCAGCACTTTTATTTTATTTATTAATTACTAAAATCCCAAGCGGCTAATCCCAAACGACCCAGTGCGCTTACTTCGCCGCACTTTTATTTTATTTATTAATAAGAAAAATCTCGAGTGGCTAATCCCCAACGACCCAAAGCACTTACTTGGCCGCACTTTTTATTAATTACCAAAATCTCAAGCGGCTAATCCCCAACGACCCAGTGCGCTTACTTGGCCGCACTTTTATTTTATTAATTAATAAGAAAAATCTCTAATGGCTAATCCCCAACGACCCAAAGCACTTACTTGGCCGCACTTTTAATTAATTACCAAAATCTCAAGCGGCTAATCCCCAACGACCTAGTGCGCTTACTTGGCCGCACTTATATTTTATTTATTAATTACCAAAATCCCAAGCGGCTAATCCCCAATGACCCAGTGCGCTTACTTGGCCGCCCTTTTTTTTATTTATTGTTAAGAGAAATCTCAAGCGGCTAATCCCCAACGAGTTAATGCGCTTACTTGGCCGCACTTTTATTTCATTTATTAATTACAAAAATCCCAAGCGGCTAATCCCCAACGACTCAATGCGCTTACTTGGCCACACTTTTTTTTATTTATTAATTACCAAAATCCCAAGCGGCTAATTTCCAACGACCCAGTGCGCTTACTTGGCCGCACTTTTCTTTATTTATTAATTACCAAAATCCGAAGCGGCTAATCCCCTACGACCCAGTGCACTAACTTGGCCGTACTTTTATTTTATTCATTGATAAGAAAAATCTCAAGCGGATAATCCCCAATGACCCAGTGGGCTTACTTGGCCGCCTTTGTTTTTATTTATTGTTAAGAAAAATCTCAAGCAGCTAATCCCCAACGACTTAATGCGCTTACTTGGCCACACTTTTTTTTATTTATTAATTACCAAAATCCCAAGCGGCTAATTCCCAACGACCCAGTGCGCTTACTTAGCCACACTTTTATTTTATTTCTTAATAAGAAAAATCTCAAGCGGCTAATCCCCAACGACCCAGTGCGCTTACTAGGCCACACTTTTTTTTAATTATTAATTACCTAAATCCCAAGCAGCTAATCCCCAACGACCCAGTGCGCTAACTTGGCCGCACAATTTATTTTATTTATTGGTAAGATAAATCTCAAGCGGCTAATCCCCAACGACCTAGTGCGCTTACTTAGCCGTACTTTTATTTTATTTATTGGTAAGAAAAATCTCAACCAGCTAATCCCTAACGACCTAGTGCGTTTACTTGGCAGCACTTTTATTTTATTTATTAATTACTAAAATCCCAAGCGGCTAATCCCCAACGACCCAGTGCGCTTACTTGGCCGCACTTTTATTTTATTCATTAATAAGAAAAATCTCGAGTGGCTGATCCCCAACGACCCAAAGCACTTACTTGGCCGCACTTTTTATTAATTACCAAAATCTCAAGCGGCTAATCCCCAACGACCCAGTGCGCTTATTTGGCCGCACTTTTATTTTATTAATTAATAAGAAAAATCTCTAATGGCTAATCCCCAACGACCCAAAGCACTTACTTGGCCGCACTTTTAATTAATTACCAAAATCTCAAGCGGCTAATTCCCAACGACCTAGTGCGCTTACTTGGCCGCACTTTTATTTTATTTATTAATTACCAAAATCCCAAGCGGCTAATCCCCAATGACCCAGTGCACTAACTTGGCCGTACTTTTATTTTATTTATTGATAAGAAAAATCTCAAGCGGATAATCCCCAATGACCCAGTGGCCTTACTTGGCCGCCTTTGTTTTTATTTATTGTTAAGAAAAATCTCAACCGGCTAATCCCTAACGACCTAGTGCGTTTACTTGGCAGCACTTTTATTTTATTTATTAATTACTAAAATCCCAAGCGGCTAATCCCAAACGACCCAGTGCGCTTACTTCGCCGCACTTTTATTTTATTTATTAATAAGAAAAATCTCGAGTGGCTAATCCCCAACGACCCAAAGCACTTACTTGGCCGCACTTTTTATTAATTACCAAAATCTCAAGCGGCTAATCCCCAACGACCCAGTGCGCTTACTTGGCCGCACTTTTATTTTATTAATTAATAAGAAAAATCTCTAATGGCTAATCCCCAACGACCCAAAGCACTTACTTAGCCGCACTTTTAATTAATTACCAAAATCTCAAGCGGCTAATCCCCAACGACCTAGTGCGCTTACTTAGCCGCACCTTTATTTTATTTATTAATTACCAAAATCCCAAGCGGCTAATCCCCAATGACCCAGTGCGCTTACTTGGCCGCCCTTTTTTTTATTTATTGTTAAGAAAAATCTCAAGCTGCTAATCCCCAACGAGTTAATGCGCTTACTTGGCCGCACTTTTATTTTACTTATTAATTACCAAAATCCCAAGCGGCTAATCCCTAACGACCCAGTGCGCTTACTTGGCCGCACTTTTAATTAATTACTAAAATCTCAAGCGGCTAATCCCCAACGACCTAGTGCGCTTACTTGGCCGCACTTTTATTTTATTTATTAATTACCAAAATCCCAAGCGGCTAATCCCCAACGACGAAGTGCGCTTACTTGGCCACACTTTTATTTCATTTATTAATAAGAAAAATCTCAAGTGGCTAATCTCCAACGACTCAATGCGCTAACTTGGCCACACTTTTTTTATTTATTAATTACCAAAATCCCAAGCGGCTAATTTCCAACGACCCAGTGCGCTTACTTGGCCGCACTTTTCTTTATTTATTAATTACCAAAATCCGAAGCGGCTAATCCCCTACGACCCAGTGCACTAACTTGGCCGTACTTTTATTTTATTCATTGATAAGAAAAATCTCAAGCGGATAATCCCCAATGACCCAGTGCGCTTACTTAGCCACACCTTTATTTTATTTCTTAATAAGAAAAATCTCAAGCGGCTAATCCCCAACGACCCAGTGCGCTTACTAGGCCACACTTTTTTTTAATTATTAATTACCTAAATCCCAAGCAGCTAATCCCCAACGACCCAGTGCGCTAACTTGGCCGCACAATTTATTTTATTTATTGGTAAGATAAATCTCAAGCGGCTAATCCCCAACGACCTAGTGCGCTTACTTGGCCGTACTTTTATTTTATTTATTGGTAAGAAAAATCTCAACCGGCTAATCCCTAACGACCTAGTGCGTTTACTTGGCAGCACTTTTATTTTATTTATTAATTACTAAAATCCCAAGCGGCTAATCCCCAACGACCCAGTGCGCCTACTTGGCCGCACTTTTATTTTATTTATTAATAAGAAAAATCTCGAGTGGCTAATCCCCAACGACCCAAAGCACTTACTTGGCCGCACTTTTTATTAAATACTAAAATCTCAAGCGGCTAATCCCCAACGACCCAGTGCGCTTACTTGGCCGCACTTTTATTTTATTAATTAATAAGAAAAATCTCTAATGGCTAATCCCCAACGACCCAAAGCACTTACTTGGCCGCACTTTTAATTAATTACCAAAATCTCAAGCGGCTAATTCCCAACGACCTAGTGCGCTTACTTGGCCGCACTTTTATTTTATTTATTAATTACCAAAATCCCAAGCGGCATCCCCAATGACCCAGTGCACTAACTTGGCCGTACTTTTATTTTATTTATTGATAAGAAAAATTTTAAGCGGATAATCCCTAATGACCCAGTGGGCTTACTTGGCCGCCTTTGTTTTTATTTATTGTTAAGAAAAATCTCAAGCAGCTAATCCCCAACGACTTAATGCGCTTACTTGGCCACACTTTTTTTTATTTATTAATTACCAAAATCCCAAGCGGCTTATTCCCAACGACCCAGTGCGCTTACTTAGCCACACTTTTATTTTATTTATTAATGAGAAAAATCTCAAGCGGCTAATCCCCAACGACCCAGTGCGCTTACTAGGCCACACTTTTTTTTAATTATTAATTACCTAAATCCCAAGCAGCTATTCCCCAACGACCCAGTGCACTAACTTAGCCGCACAATTTATTTTATTTATTGGTAAGATAAATCTCAAGCGGCTAATCCCCAACGACCTAGTGTGCTTACTTGGCCGTACTTTTATTTTATTTATTGGTAAGAAAAATCTCAACCGGCTAATCCCTAACGACCTAGTGCGTTTACTTGGCAGCACTTTTATTTTATTTATTAATTACTAAAATCCCAAGCGGCTAATCCCCAACGACCCAGTGCGCTTACTTGGCCGCACTTTTATTTTATTTATTAATAAGAAAAATCTCGAGTGGCTAATTCCCAACGACCCAAAGCACTTACTTGACGCACTTTTTATTAATTACTAAAATCTCAAGCGGCTAATCCCCAACGACCCAGTGCGCTTACTTGGCCGCACTTTTATTTTATTAATTAATAAGAAAAATCTCTAATGGCTTATTCCCAACGAACCAAAGCACTTACTTGGCCGCGCTTTTAATTAATTACCAAAATCTCAAGCGGCTAATCCCCAACGACCTAGTGCGCTTACTTGGCCGCACTTTGATTTTATTTATTAATTACCAAAATCCCAAGCGGCTAATCCCCAATGACCCAGTGCGCTTACTTGGCCGCCCTTTTTTTTATTTATTGTTAAGAAAAATCTCAAGCGGCTAGTCCCCAACGAGTTAATGCGCTTACTTGGCCGCACTTTTATTTTACTTATTAATTACCAAAATCCCAAGCGGCTAATCCCTAACGACCCAGTGCGCTTACTTGGCCGCCCTTTTAATTAATTACCAAAATCTCAAGCGGCTAATCCCCAACGACCTAGTGCGCTGACTTGGCCGCACTTTTATTTCATTTATTAATTACCAAAATCCCAAGCGGCTAATCCCCAACGACGAAGTGCGCTTACTTGGCCACACTTTTATTTCATTTATTAATAAGAAAAATCTCAAGCGGCTAATCTCCAACGACTCAATGCGCTTACTTGGCCACACTTTTTTTTATTTATTAATTACCAAAATCCCAAGCGGCTAATTTCCAACGACCCAGTGCGCTTACTTGGCCGCACTTTTCTTTATTTATTAATTACCAAAATCCGAGGCGGCTAATCCTCTACGACCCAGTGCACTAACTTGGCCGTACTTTTATTTTATTCATTGATAAGAAAAATCTTAAGCGGATAATCCCCAATGACCCAGTGGGCTTACTTGGCCGCCTTTGTTTTTATTTATTGTTAAGAAAAATCTCAAGCAGCTAATCCCCAACGACTTAATGCGCTTACTTGGCCACACTTTTTTTTATTTATTAATTACCAAAATCCCAAGCGGCTAATTCCCAACGACCCAGTGCGCTTACTTAGCCACACTTTTATTTTATTTCTTAATAAGAAAAATCTCAAGCGGCTAATCCCCAACGACCCAGTGCGCTTACTAGGCCACACTTTTTTTTAATTATTAATTACCTAAATCCCAAGCAGCTAATCCCCAACGACCCAGTGCGCTAACTTGGCCGCACAATTTATTTTATTTATTGGTAAGATAAATCTCAAGCGGCTAATCCCCAACGACCTAGTGCGCTTACTTGACCGTACTTTTATTTTATTTATTGGTAAGAAAAATCTCAACCGGCTTATCCCTAACGACCTAGTGCGTTTACTTGGCAGCACTTTTATTTTATTTATTAATTACTAAAATCCCAAGCGGCTAATCCCCAACGACCCAGTGCGCTTACTTGGCCGCACTTTTATTTTATTTATTAATAAGAAAAATCTCGAGTGGCTAATCCCCAACGACCCAAAGCACTTACTTGGCCGCACTTTTCATTAATTACCAAAATCTCAAGCGGCGAATCCCCAACGACCCAGTGCGCTTACTTGGCCGCACTTTTATTTTATTAATTAATAAGAAAAATCTCTAATGGCTAATCCCCAACGACCCAAAGCACTTACTTGGCCGCACTTTTAATTAATTACCAAAATCTCAAGCGGCTAATTCCCAACGACCTAGTGCGCTTACTTGGCCGCACTTTTATTTTATTTATTAATTACCAAAATCCCAAACGGCTTATCCCCAATGACCCAGTGCACTAACTTGGCCGTACTTTTGTTTTATTCATTGATAAGAAAAATCTCAAGCGGATAATCCCCAATGACCCAGTGGGCTTACTTGGCCGCCTTTGTTTTTATTTATTGTTAAGAAAAATCTCAAGCAGCTAATCCCCAACAACTTAATGCGCTTACTTGGCCACACTTTTTTTTATTTATTAATTACCAAAATCCCAAGCGGCTTATTCCCAACGACCCAGTGCGCTTACTTAGCCACACTTTTATTTTATTTATTGGTAAGAAAAATCTCAACCGGCTAATCCCTAACGACCTAGTGCGTTTACTTGGCAGCACTTTTATTTTATTTATTAATTACTAAAATCCCAAGCGGCTAATCCCCAACGACCCAGTGCGCTTACTTGGCCGCACTTTAATTTTATTTATTAATAAGAAAAATCTCGAGTGGCTAATCCCCAACGACCCAGAGCACTTACTTGGCCGCACTTTTTATTAATTACTAAAATCTCAAGCGGCTAATCCCCAACGACCCAGTGCGCTTACTTGGCCGCGTTTTTATTTTATTAATTAATAAGAAAAATCTCTAATGGCTAATCCCCAACGACCCAAAGCACTTACTTGGCCGCACTTTTAATTAATTACCAAAATCTCAAGCGGCTAATCCCCAACGACCTAGTGCGCTTACTTGGCCGCACTTTTATTTTATTAATTAATAAGAAAAATCTCTAATGGCTAATCCCCAACGACCCAAAGCACTTACTTGGCCGCACTTTTAATTAATTACCAAAATCTCAAGCGGCTAATTCCCAACGACCTAGTGCGCTGACTTGGCCGCACTTTTATTTTATTTATTAATTACCAAAATCCCAAGCGGCTAATCCCCAACGACCCAGTGCGCTTACTAGGCCACACTTTTTTTCAATTATTAATTACCTAAATCCCAAGCAGCTAATCCCCAACGACCCAGTGCACTAACTTGGCCGCACAATTTATTTTATTTATTGGTAAGATAAATCTCAAGCGGCTAATCCCCAACGACCTAGTGTGCTTACTTGGCCGTACTTTTATTTTATTTATTGGTAAGAAAAATCTCAACCGGCTAATCCCTAACGACCTAGTGCGTTTACTTGGCAGCACTTTTATTTTATTTATTAATTACTAAAATCCCAAGCGGCTAATCCCCAACGACCCAGTGCGCTTACTTGGCCGCACTTTTATTTTATTTATTAATAAGAAAAATCTCGAGTGGCTAATCCCCAACGACCCAGAGCACTTACTTGGCCGCACTTTTTATTAATTACTAAAATCTCAAGCGGCTAATCCCCAACGACCCAGTGCGCTTACTTGGCCGCACTTTTATTTTATTAATTAATAAGAAAAATCTCTAATGGCTAATCCCCAACGACCCAAAGCACTTACTTGGCCGCACTTTTAATTATTTACCAAAATCTCAAGCGGCTAATCCCCAACGACCTAGTGCGCTTACTTGGCCGCACTTTCATTTTATTTATTAATTACCAAAATCCCAAGCGGCTAATCCCCAATGACCCAGTGCACTAACTTGGCCGTACTTTTATTTTATTTATTGATAAAAGCGAATAATCCCCAATGACCCAGTAGGCTTACTTGGCCGCCTTTGTTTTTATTTATTGTTAAGAAAAATCTCAAGCAGCTAATCCCCAACGACTTAATGCGTTCACTTGGCCACACTTTTTTTTATTTATTAATTACCAAAATCCCAAGCGGCTTATTCCCAACGACCCAGTGCGCTTACTTAGCCACTTTTTTATTTTATTTATTAATGAGAAAAATCTCAAGCGGCTAATCCCCAACGACCCAGTGCGCTTACTAGGCCACACTTTTTTTTAATTAATAATTACCTAAATCCCAAGCAGCTAATCCCCAACGACCCAGTGCGCTAACTTAGCCGCACAATTTATTTTATTTATTGGTAAGATAAATCTCAAGCGGCTAATCCCCAACGACCTAGTGTGCTTACTTGGCCGTACTTTTATTTTATTTATTGGTAAGAAAAATCTCAACCGGCTAATCCCTAACGACCTAGTGCGTTTACTTGGCAGCACTTTTATTTGATTTATTAATTACTAAAATCCCAAGCGGCTAATCCCCAACGACCCAGTGCGCTTACTTGGCCGCACTTTTATTTTATTTATTAATAAGAAAAATCTCGAGTGGCTAATCCCCAACGACCCAAAGCACTTACTTGGCCGCACTTTTTATTAATTACTAAAATCTCAAGCGGCTAATCCCCAACGACCCAGTGCGCTTACTTGGCCGCACTTTTATTTTATTAATTAATAAGAAAAATCTCTAATGGCTAATCCCCAACGAACCAAAGCACTTACTTGGCCGCACTTTTAATTAATTACCAAAATCTCAAGCGGCTAATCCCCAACGACCTAGTGCGCTTACTTGGCCGCACTTTTATTTTATTTATTAATTACCAAAATCCCAAGCGGCTTATTCCCAACGACCCAGTGCGCTTACTTAGCCACTTTTTTATTTTATTTATTAATGAGAAAAATCTCAAGCGGCTAATCCCCAACGACCCAGTGCGCTTACTAGGCCACACTTTTTTTTAATTAATAATTACCTAAATCCCAAGCAGCTAATCCCCAACGACCCAGTGCGCTAACTTAGCCGCACAATTTATTTTATTTATTGGTAAGATAAATCTCAAGCGGCTAATCCCCAATGACCCAGTGCGCTTACTTGGCCGCCGTTTTTTTTATTGATTGTTAAGAAAAATCTCAAGCGGCTAATCCCCAACGAGTTAATGCGCTTACTTGGCCGCACTTTTATTTTACTTATTAATTACCAAAATCCCAAGAGGCTAATCCCTAACGACCCAGTGCGCTTACTTGGCCGCCCTTCTTATTAATTACCAAAATCTCAAGCGGCTAATCCCCAACGACCTAGTGCGCTTACTTGGCCGCACTTTTATTTCATTTATTAATTACCAAAATCCCAAGCGGCTAATCCCCAACGACGAAGTGCGCTTACTTGGCCACACTTTTATTTCATTTATTAATAAGAAAAATCTCAAGCGGCTAATCTCCAACGACTCAATGTGCTTACTTGGCCACACTTTTTTTTATTTATTAATTACCAAAATCCCAAGCGGCTAATTTCCAACGACCCAGTGCGCTTACTTGGCCGCACTTTTCTGTATTTATTAATTACCAAAATCCGAGGCGGCTAATCCCCTACGACCCAGTGCACTAACTTGGCCGTACTTTTATTTTATCCATTGATAAGAAAAATCTCAAGCGGATAATCCCCAATGACCCAGTGGGCTTACTTGGCCGCCTTTGTTTTTATTTATTGTTAAAAAAAATCTCAAGCAGCTAATCCCCAACGACTTAATTCGCTTACTTGGCCACACTTTTTTTTAATTATTAATTACCAAAATTCCAAGCGGCTAATTCCCAACGACCCAGTGCGCTTACTTAGCCACACTTTTATTTTATTTCTTAATAAGAAAAATCTCAAGCGGCTAATCCCCAACGACCCAGTGCGCTTACTAGGCCACACTTTTTTTTAATTATTAATTACCTAAATCCCAAGCAGCTAATCCCCAACGACCCAGTGCGCTAACTTGGCCGCACAATTTATTTTATTTATTGGTAAGATAAATCTCAAGCGGCTAATCCCCAACGACCTAGTGCGCTTACTTGGCCGTACTTTTATTTTATTCATTGGTAAGAAAAATCTCAACCGGCTAATCTTTAACGACCTAGTGCGTTTACTTGGCAGCACTTTTATTTTATTTATTAATTACTAAAATCCCAAGCGGCTAATCCCCAACGACCCAGTGCGCTTACTTGGCCGCACTTTTATTTTATTCATTAATAAGAAAAATCTCGAGTGGCTAATCCCCAACGACCCAAAGCACTTACTTGGCCGCACTTTTTATTAATTACCAAAATCTCAAGCGGCGAATCCCCAACGACCCAGTGCGCTCACTTGGCCGCACTTTTATTTTATTAATTAATAAGAAAAATCTCTAATGGCTAATCCCCAACGACCCAAAGCACTTACTTGGCCGCACTTTTAATTAATTACCAAAATCTCAAGCGGCTAATTCCCAACGACCTAGTGCGCTTACTTGGCCGCACTTTTATTTTATTTATTAATTACCAAAATCCCAAGCGGCTAATCCCCAATGACCCAGTGCACTAACTTGGCCGTACTTTTGTTTTATTCATTGATAAGAAAAATCCCAAGCGGCTAATCCCCAATGACCCAGTGCACTAACTTGGCCGTACTTTTGTTTTATTCATTGATAAGAAAAATCTCAAGCGGCTAATTCCCAACGACCTAGTGCGCTTACTTGGCCGCACTTTTATTTTATTTATTAATTACCAAAATCCCAAGCGGCTAATCCCCAACGACCCAGTGCGCTTACTTAGCCACACTTTTATTTTATTTATTAATGAGAAAAATCTCAAGCGGCTAATCCCCAACGACCCAGTGCGATTACTAGGCCACACTTTTTTTTAATTATTAATTACCTAAATCCCAAGCAGCTAATCCCCAACGACCCAGTGCACTAACTTGGCCGCACAATTTATTTTATTTATTGGTAAGATAAATCTCAAGCGGCTAATCCCCAACGACCTAGTGTGCTTACTTGGCCGTACTTTTATTTTATTTATTGGTAAGAAAAATCTCAACCGGCTAATCCCTAACGACCTAGTGCGTTTACTTGGCAGCACTTTTATTTTATTTATTAATTACTAAAATCCCAAGCGGCTAATCCCCAACGACCCAGTGCGCTTACTTGGCCGCACTTTTATTTTATTTATTAATAAGAAAAATCTCGAGTGGCTAATCCCCAACGACCCAAAGCACTTACTTGGCCGCACTTTTTATTAATTACTAAAATCTCAAGCGGCTAATCCCCAACGACCCAGTGCGCTTACTTGGCCGCACTTTTATTTTATTAATTAATAAGAAAAATCTCTAATGGCTAATCCCCAACGACCCAAAGCACTTACTTGGCCGCACTTTTAATTAATTACCAAAATCTCAAGCGGCTAATCCCCAACGACCTAGTGCGCTTACTTGGCCGCACTTTCATTTTATTTATTAATTACCAAAATCCCAAGCGGCTAATCCCCAATGACCCAGTGCGCTTACTTGTCCGCCCTTTTTTTTATTTATTGTTAAGAAAAATCTCAAGCGGCTAATCCCCAACGAGTTAATGCGCTTACTTAGCCACACTTTTTTTTATTTATTAATTACTAAAATCCCAAGCGGCTAATTCCCAACGACCCAGTGCGCTTACTTGGCCACACTTTTATTTTATCTACAAATAAGGATAATTACAAGCGGCTAATTTGCAACGACCCAGTGCGCTTACTTGGTTACAATTTTATTTTATTTACAAATAAGAAAAATTTCAAGCGGCTAATCCCCAACGACCCAGTGCGCTTACTTGGCCGCCCTATTCATTCATTGTTAAGAAAAATCTCAAGCGGCTAATCCCTAACGACTTAATGCGCTTACTTGGCCACACTTTTTTTAATTTATTAATTACCAAAATCCCAAGCGGCTAATTCTAAACGACCCAGTGCGCTTACTTGGCCACACTTTATTCTGATTTACAAATAAGGAAAATCACAAGCGGCTAATTCCCAACGACCCAGTGCGCTAACTTGGCCACACTTTTATTTTATTTACAAATAAAAAAAATCTCAAGCGGCTAATCCCCAACGATTCAATGCGCTTACTTGGCCGCCCTTTTTTTCAATTATTGTTAAAAAAAATCTCAAGCTGCTAATCCCCAATGACTTAATGCGCTTACTTGGCCACACTTTTTTTTATTTATTAATAATCAAAAGCCCAAGCGGCTAATTCCCAACGACCCAGTGCGCTTACTTGGCCGCACTTTTATTTCATTTATTAAGTACCAAAATCTCAAGCGGCTAATCCCCAACGACCCAGTGCACTAACTTAGCCGCACTTTTATTTTATTTATTAATAAAAAAAATCTCGAGCAGCTAATCCCCAACGACCTAAAGCACTTACTTGGCCGCACTTTTTTTTATTTATTAATTACCAAAATCTTAAGCGGCTAATCCCCAACGACCTAGTGCGCTTACTTGGCCACACTTTTATTTCATTTATTAATAAGAAGAATCTCAGGCGGCTAATCTCCAACGACTTAATGCGCTTACTTAGCCACACTTTTTTTTATTTATTAATTACCAAAATCCCAAGCGGCTAATTTTCAACGACCCAGTGCGCTTACTTGGCCGCACTTTTCTTTATTTATTAATTACCAAAATCTGAAGCGGCTAATCCCCTACGACCCAGTGCACTAACTTGGCCGTACTTTTATTTTATTCATTGATAAGAAAAATCTCAAGCGGATAATCCCCAATGACCCAGTGGGCTTACTTGGCCGCCTTTGTTTTTATTTATTGTTAAGAAAAATCTCAAGCAGCTAATCCCCAACGACTTAATGCGCTTACTTGGCCACACTTTTTTTTATTTATTAATTACCAAAATCCCAAGCGGCTAATTCTTAAGGACCCAGTGCGCTCACTTATCCACACTTTAATTTTATTTACAAATAAGGAAAATCACAAGTGGCTAATTCCCAACGACCCAGTGCGCTTACTTTGCCGCCCTTTTTTTTAATTATTGTTAAGAAAAATCTCAAGCAGCTAATCCCCAACGACTTAATGCGCTTACTTGGCCACACTTTTTTTTATTTATTAATTACTAAAATCCCAAGCGGCTAATTCCCAACGACCCAGTGCGCTTACTTAGCCACACTTTAATTTTATTTACAAATAAGGAAAATCACAAGCGGCTAATTCCCAACGACCCAGTGCGCTTACTTGGCCGCACTTTTAATTTATTAACTATTAAGAAAAATCTCGAGTGGCTAATCCCCAACGACCCAAAGCACTTACTTGGCCGCACTTTTTATTAATTATCAAAATCTTAAGCGGCTAATCCCCAACGACCTAGAGCGCTTACTTGGCCGCACTTTTATTTTATTTATTAATAAGAAAAATCTTGAGTTGCTGATCCCCAACGACCCAAAGCACTTACTTGGCCGCACTTTTATTTTATTTTTTGTTAAGAAAAATCTTAAGCGGCTTATCCCCAACAACCCAGTGTGCCTACTTGGCCAATCTTTCATTTTATTTATTGGTAAGAAAAATCTCAAGCGGCTAATCCCCAACGACCCAGTGCGCTTACTTGGCCAAACTTTTATTTTATTTATTGGTAAGAAAAATCTTAAGCGGCTAATCCCCAACGACCCAAAGCACTTACTTGGCCGCACTTTTAATTTATTAACTATTAAGAAAAATCTCGAGTGCCTAATCCCCAACGACCCAAAGCACATACTTGGCCGCACTTTTTATTAATTACCAAAATCTTAAGCGGCTAATCCCCAACGACCTAGTGCGCTTACTTGGCCGCACTTTTATTTTATTAATTATTAAGAAAAATCTCGAGTGGCTAATCTCCAACGACCCAAAGCACTTACTTGGTCGCACTTTTTATTAATTACCAAAATCACAAGCGGCTAATCCCCAACGACCCAGTGCGCCTACTTGGCCGCACTTTTCTTTATTTATTAATTACCAAAATCCCAAGCGGCTAATCCCCAACGACCCAGTGCGCTAACTTGGCCGCACATTTATTTTATTTATTAATTACCAAAATCCCAAGCGGCTTATCTCCAAAGACCTAGTGCGCTTACTTAGCCACACTTTTATTTCATTTATTAATAAGAAAAATTTCAAGCGGCTAATCCCCAACGACCCAGTGCGCTTACCAGGCCACACTTTTATTTTACTTGTTAATTACCAAAATCCTAAGCTGCTAATCCCTAACGACCCAGTGCGCTTACTTGGCCGCCCTTTTAATTAATTACCAAAATCTCAAGCGGCTAATCCCCAACGACCTAGTGCGCTTACTTGGCCGCACTTTTATTTTACTTGTTAATTACCAAAATCCTAAGCGGCTATTCCCTAACGACCCAGTGCGCTTACTTGGCCACCCTTTTAATTAATTACGAAAATCTCAAGCGGCTAATCCCCAATGACCTAGTGCGCTTACTTGGCCGCACTTTTATTTCATTTATTAATTACCAAAATCCCAAGCAACTAATCCCCAACGACGAAGTGCGCTTACTTGGCCACACTTTAATTTCATTTATTAATAAGAAAAATCTCAAGCGGCTAATCTCCAACGACTCAATGCGCTTACTTGGCCACACTTTTTTTTATTTATTAATTACCAAAATCCCAAGCGGCTAATTTCCAACGACCTAGTGCGCTTACTTGGCCGCACTTTTCTTTATTTATTAATTACCAAAATCTGAAGCGGCTCATCCCCTACGACCCAGTGCACTAACTTGGCCGTACTTTTATTTTATTCATTAATAAGAAAAATCTCAAGCGGATAATCCCCAATGACCCAGTGGGCTCACTTGGCCGCCATTGTCTTTATTTATTGTTAAGAAAAATCTCAAGCAGCTAATCCCCAACGACTTAATGCGCTTACTTGGCCACACTTTTTTTTATTTATTAATTACCAAAATCCCAAGCGGCTAATTCCCAACGACCCAGTGCGCTTACTTGGCCACACTTTAATTTTATTTACAAATAAGGAAAATCACAAGCGGCTAATTCCCAACGACCCAGTGCGCTTACTTGGCCGCCCTTTTTTTTAATTATTGTTAAGAAAAATCTCAAGCAGCTAATCCCCAACGACTTAATGCGCTTACTTGGCCACACTTTTTTTTATTTATTAATTACCAAAATCCCAAGCGGCTAATTCCCAACGACCCAGTGCGCTTACTTGGCCACACTTTAATTTTATTCACAAATAAGGAAAATCACAAGCGGCTGATTCCCAACGACCCAGTGCGCTTACTTGGCCGCACTTTTAATTTTTTAACTATTAAGAAAAATCTCGAGTGGCTAATCCCTAACGACCCAAAGCACTTACTTGGCCGCACTTTTTATTAATTACCAAAATCTTAAGCGGCTAATCCCCAACGACCTAGAGCGCTTACTTGGCCGCACTTTTATTTTATTTATTAATTACCAAAATTCCAAGCGGCTAATCCCCAACGACCCGGTGCGCTAACTTAAGCGCACTTTTATTTTATTAATTATTAAGAAAAATCTCGAGTGGCTAATCTCCAACGACCCAAAGCACTTACTTGGCCGCACTTTTTATTAATTACCAAAATCACAAGCGGCTAATCCCCAACGACCTAGTGCGCTTACTTGGCCGCACTTTTATTTCATTTATTAATTACCAAAATCCCAAGCGGCTAATCCCCAACGACGAAGTGCGCTTACTTGGCCACACTTTTATTTCATTTATTAATAAGAAGAATCTCAGGCGGCTAATCTTCAACGACTTAATGCGCTTACTTAGCCACACTTTTTTTTATTTATTAATTACCAAAATCCCAAGCGGCTAATTTTTAACGACCCAGTGCGCTTACTTGGCCGCACTTTTCTTTATTTATTAATTACCAAAATCTGAAGCGGCTAATCCCCTACGACCCAGTGCACTAACTTGGCCGTACTTTTATTTTATTCATTGATAAGAAAAATCTCAAGCGGATAATCCCCAATGACCCAGTGGGCTTACTTGGCCGCCTTTGTTTTTATTTATTGTTAAGAAAAATCTCAAGCAGCTAATCCCCAACGACTTAATGCGCTTACTTGGCCACACTTTTTTTTATTTATTAATTACCAAAATCCCAAGCGGCTAATTCTTAAAGACCCAGTGCGCTCACTTATCCACACTTTAATTTTATTTACAAATAAGGAAAATCACAAGTGGCTAATTCCCAACGACCCAGTGCGCTTACTTTGCCGCCCTTTTTTTTAATTATTGTTAAGAAAAATCTCAAGCAGCTAATCCCCAACGACTTAATGCGCTTACTTGGCCACACTTTTTTTTATTTATTAATTACTAAAATCCCAAGCGGCTAATTCCCAACGACCCAGTGCGCTTACTTAGCCACACTTTAATTTTATTTACAAATAAGGAAAATCACAAGCGGCTAATTCCCAACGACCCAGTGCGCTTACTTGGCCGCACTTTTAATTTATTAACTATTAAGAAAAATCTCGAGTGGCTAATCCCCAACGACCCAAAGCACTTACTTGGCCGCACTTTTTATTAATTACCAAAATCTTAAGCGGCTAATTCCCAACGACCTAGAGCGCTTACGTGGCCGCACTTTTATTTTATTTATTAATTACCAAAATTCCAAGCGGCTAATCCCCAACGACCCAGTGCGCTAACTTATGCGCACTTTTATTTTATCAATTATTAAGAAAAATCTCGAGTGGCTAATCTCCAACGACCCAAAGCACTTACTTGGCCGCACTTTTTATTAATTACCAAAATCACAAGCGGCTAATCCCCAACGACCCAGTGCGCCTACTTGGCCGCACTTTTCTTTATTTATTAATTACCAATATCCCAAGCGGCTAATTCCCAACGACCCAGTGCGCTAACTTGGCCGCACATTTATTTTATTTATTAATTACCAAAATCCCAAGCGGCTAATCCCCAAAGACCCAGTGAGCTTACTTAGCCACACTTTTATTTTATTTATTAATAAGAAAAATTTCAAGCGGCTAATCCCCAACGACCCAGTGCGCTTACCAGGCCACACTTTTTTTTATTTATTAATTACCTAAATCCCAAGCGGCTAATTCCCAACGACCGAGTGCGCTAACTTGGCCGCACATTTATTTTTTTTATTGGTAAGAAAAAACTCAAGCGGCTAATTCCCAACGACCCAGTGCGCTAACTTGGCCGCACATTTATTTTATTTATTAATTACCAAAATCTCAAGCGGCTAATCCCCAACAACCTAGTGCGCTTACTTGGCCGCACTTTTATTTTATTTATTAATTACCAAAATCCTAAGCGGCTAATCCCCAACGACGAAGTGCGCTTACTTGGCCACACTTTTATTTCATTTATTAATAAGAAAAATCTCAAGCGGCTAATCTCCAACGACTCGATGCGCTTACTTGGCCACACTTTTTTTTATTTATTAATTACCAAAATCCCAAGCGGCTAATTTCCAACGACCCAGTGCGCTTACTTGGCCGCACTTTTCTTTATTTATTAATTACCAAAATCTGAAGCGGCTAATCCCCTACGACCCAGTGCACTAACTTGGCCGTACTTTTATTTTATTCATTGATAAGAAAAATCTCAAGCGGATAATCCCCAATGACCCAGTGGGCTTACTTGGCCGCCTTTGTTTTTATTTATTGTTAAGAAAAATCTCAAGCAGCTAATCCCCAACGACTTAATGCGCTTACTTGGCCACATTTTTTTTTATTTATTAATTACCAAAATCCCAAGCGTCTAATTTCCAACGACCCAGTGCGCTTACTTGGCCACACTTTAATTTTATTTACAAATAAGAAAAATCACAAGCGGCTAATTCCCAACGACCCAGTGCGCTTACTTGGCCGCCCTTTTTTTTAATTATTGTTAGGAAAAATCTCAAGCAGCTAATCCCCAACGACTTAATGCGCTTACTTGGCCACACTTTTTTTATTTATTAATTACCAAAATCCCAAGCGGCTAATTCCCAACGACCCAGTGCGCTTACTTGGCCACACTTTAATTTTATTTACAAATAAGGAAAATCACAAGCGGCTGATTCCCAACGACCCAGTGCGCTTACTTGGCCGCACTTTTAATTTTTTAACTATTCAGAAAAATCTCGAGTTGCTAATCCCCAACGACCCAAAGCACTTACTTGGCCGCACTTTTTATTAATTACCAAAATCTTAAGCGGCTAATCCCCAACGACCTAAAGCGCTTACTTGGCCGCACTTTTATTTTATTTATTTATTACCAAAATTCCAAAAGGCTAATCCCCAACGACCCGGTGCGCTAACTTAAGCGCACTTTTATTTTATTAAATATTAAGAAAAATCTCCAGTGGCTAATCTCCAACGACCCAAAGCACTTACTTGGCCGCACTTTTTATTAATTACCAAAATCACAAGCGGCTAATCCCCAACGACCCAGTGCGCCTACTTGGACGCACTTTTCTTTATTTATTAATTACCAAAATCTCAAGCGGCTAATCCCTAACGACGAAGTGCGCTTACTTGGCCACACTTTTATTTCATTTATTAATAAGAAAAATCTCAGGCGGCTAATCTCCAACGACTTAATGCGCTTACTTAGCCACACTTTTTTTTATTTATTAATTACCAAAATCCCAAGCGGCTAATTTTCAACGACCCAGTGCGCTTACTTGGCCGCACTTTTCTTTATTTATTAATTACCAAAATCTAAAGCGGCTAATCTCCTACGACCCAGTGCACTAATTTGGCCGTACTTTTATTTTATTCATTGATAAGAAAAATCTCAAGCGGATAATCCCCAATGACCCAGTGGGCTTACTTGGCCGCCTTTGTTTTTATTTATTGTTAAGAAAAATCTCAAGCAGCTAATCCCCAACGACTTAATGCGCTTACTTGGCCACACTTTTTTTTATTTATTAATTACCAAAATCCCAAGCGGCTAATTCCCAACGACCCAGTGCGCTTACTTGGCCACACTTTAATTTTATTTACAAATAAGGAAAATCACAAGCGGCTAATTCCCAACGACCCAGTGCGCTTACTTGGCCGCCCTTTTTTTTAATTATTGTTAAGAAAAATCTCAAGCAGCTAATCCCCAACGACTTAATGCGCTTACTTGGCCACACTTTTTTTTATTTATTAATTACCAAAATCCCAAGCGGCTAATTCCCAACGACCCAGTGCGCTTACTTGGCCACACTTTAATTTTATTTACAAGTAAGGAAAATCACAAGCGGCTGATTCCCAACGACCCAGTGCGCTTACTTGGCCGCACTTTTAATTTTTTAACTATTAAGAAAAATCTCGAGTGGCTAATCTCCAACGACCCAAAGCACTTACTTGGCCGCGCTTTTTATTAATTACCAAAATCTTAAGCGGCTAATCCCCAATGACCTAGAGCGCTTACTTGGCCGCACTTTTATTTTATTTATTAATTACCAAAATTCCAAGTGGCTAATCCCCAACGACCCGGTGCGCTAACTTAAGCGCACTTTTATTTTATTAATTATTAAGAAAAATCTCGAGTGGCTAATCTCCAACGACCCAAAGCACTTACTTGGCCGCGCTTTTTATTAATTACCAAAATCACAAGCGGCTAATCCCCAACGACCCAGTGCGCCTACTTGGCCGCACTTTTCTTTATTTATTAATTACCAATATCCCAAGCGGCTAATTCCCAACGACCCAGTGCGCTAACTTGGCCGCACATTTATTTTATTTATTAATTACCAATATCCCAAGCGGCTAATTCCCAACGACCCAGTGCGCTAACTTGGCCGCACATTTATTTTATTTATTAATTACCAAAATCCCAAGCGGCTAAGCCCCAAAGACCCAGTGAGCTTACTTAGCCACACTTTTATTTTATTTACTAATAAGAAAAATTTCAAGCGGCTAATCCCCAACGACCCAGTGCGCTTACCAGGCCACACTTTTTTTTATTTATTAATTACCTAAATCCCAAGCGGCTAATCCCCAATGACCCAGTGGGCTTACTTGGCCGCACATTTATTTTTTTTATTGGTAAGAAAAAACTCAAGCGGCTAATTCCCAACGACCCAGTGCGCTAACTTGGCCGCACATTTATTTTATTTATTAATTACCAAAATCTCAAGCGGCTAATCCCCAACGACCTAGTGCGCTTACTTGGCCGCACTTTTATTTCATTTATTAATTACCAAAATCCTAAGCGGCTAATCCCCAACGACGAAGTGCGCTTACTTGGCCACACTTTTATTTCATTTATTAATAAGAAAAATCTCAAGCGGCTAATCTCCAACGACTCGATGCGCTTACTTGGCCACACTTTTTTTTATTTATTAATTACCAAAATCCCAAGCGGCTAATTTCCAACGACCCAGTGCGCTTACTTGGCCACACTTTAATTTTATTTACAAATAAGGAAAATCACAAGCGGCTAATTCCCAACGACCCAGTGCGCTTACTTGGCCGCCCTTTTTTTTAATTATTGTTAAGAAAAATCTCAAGCAGCTAATCCCCAACGACTTAATGCGCTTACTTGGCCACACTTTTTTTTATTTATTAATTACCAAAATCCCAAGCGGCTAATCCCCAACGACGAAGTGCGCTTACTTGGCCACACTTTTATTTCATTTATTAATAAGAAAAATCTCAAGCGGCTAATCTCCAACGACTCGATGCGCTTACTTGGCCGCACTTTTAATTTTTTAACTATTAAGAAAAATCTCGAGTGGCTAATCTCCAACGACCCAAAGCACTTACTTGGCCGCGCTTTTTATTAATTACCAAAATCTTAAGCGGCTAATCCCCAACGACCTAGAGCGCTTACTTGGCCGCACTTTTATTTTATTTATTAATTACCAAAATTCCAAGTGGCTAATCCCCAACGACCCGGTGCGCTAACTTAAGCGCACTTTTATTTTATTAATTATTAAGAAAAATCTCGAGTGGCTAATCTCCAACGACCCAAAGCACTTACTTGGCCGCGCTTTTTATTAATTACCAAAATCACAAGCGGCTAATCCCCAACGACCCAGTGCGCCTACTTGGCCGCACTTTTCTTTATTTATTAATTACCAATATCCCAAGCGGCTAATTCCCAACGACCCAGTGCGCTAACTTGGCCGCACATTTATTTTATTTATTAATTACCAATATCCCAAGCGGCTAATTCCCAACGACCCAGTGCGCTAACTTGGCCGCACATTTATTTTATTTATTAATTACCAAAATCCCAAGCGGCTAAGCCCCAAAGACCCAGTGAGCTTACTTAGCCACACTTTTATTTTATTTACTAATAAGAAAAATTTCAAGCGGCTAATCCCCAACGACCCAGTGCGCTTACCAGGCCACACTTTTTTTTTTTTATTAATTACCTAAATCCCAAGCGGCTAATTCCCAACGACCGAGTGCGCTAACTTGGCCGCACATTTATTTTTTTTATTGGTAAGAAAAAACTCAAGCGGCTAATTCCCAACGACCCAGTGCGCTAACTTGGCCGCACATTTATTTTATTTATTAATTACCAAAATCTCAAGCGGCTAATCCCCAACGACCTAGTGCGCTTACTTGGCCGCACTTTTATTTCATTTATTAATTACCAAAATCCTAAGCGGCTAATCCCCAACGACGAAGTGCGCTTACTTGGCCACACTTTTATTTCATTTATTAATAAGAAAAATCTCAAGCGGCTAATCTCCAACGACTCGATGCGCTTACTTGGCCACACTTTTTTTTATTTATTAATTACCAAAATCCCAAGCGGCTAATTTCCAACGACCCAGTGCGCTTACTTGGCCGCACTTTTCTTTATTTATTAATTACCAAAATCTGAAGCGGCTAATCCCCTACGACCCAGTGCACTAACTTGGCCGTACTTTTATTTTATTCATTGATAAGAAAAATCTCAAGCGGATAATCCCCAATGACCCAGTGGGCTTACTTGGCCGCCTTTGTTTTTATTTATTGTTAAGAAAAATCTCAAGCAGCTAATCCCCAACGACTTAATGCGCTTACTTGGCCACACTTTTTTTTATTTATTAATTACCAAAATCCCAAGCGTCTAATTTCCAACGACCCAGTGCGCTTACTTGGCCACACTTTAATTTTATTTACAAATAAGGAAAATCACAAGCGGCTAATTCCCAACGACCCAGTGCGCTTACTTGGCCGCCCTTTTTTTTAATTATTGTTAGGAAAAATCTCAAGCAGCTAATCCCCAACGACTTAATGCGCTTACTTGGCCACACTTTTTTTATTTATTAATTACCAAAATCCCAAGCGGCTAATTCCCAACGACCCAGTGCGCTTACTTGGCCACACTTTAATTTTATTTACAAATAAGGAAAATCACAAGCGGCTGATTCCCAACGACCCAGTGCGCTTACTTGGCCGCACTTTTAATTTTTTAACTATTAAGAAAAACCTCGAGTGGCTAATCCCCAACGACCCAAAGCACTTACTTGGCCGCACTTTTCTTTATTTATTAATTACCAAAATCTGAAGCGGCTCATCCCCTACGACCCAGTGCACTAACTTGGCCGTACTTTTATTTTATTCATTAATAAGAAAAATCTCAAGCGGATAATCCCCAATGACCCAGTGGGCTCACTTGGCCGCCATTGTCTTTATTTATTGTTAAGAAAAATCTCAAGCAGCTAATCCCCAACGACTTAATGCGCTTACTTGGCCACACTTTTTTTTATTTATTAATTACCAAAATCCCAAGCGGCTAATTCCCAACGACCCAGTGCGCTTACTTGGCCACACTTTAATTTTATTTACAAATAAGGAAAATCACAAGCGGCTAATTCCCAACGACCCAGTGCGCTTACTTGGCCGCCCTTTTTTTTAATTATTGTTAAGAAAAATCTCAAGCAGCTAATCCCCAACGACTTAATGCGCTTACTTGGCCACACTTTTTTTTATTTATTAATTACCAAAATCCCAAGCGGCTAATTCCCAACGACCCAGTGCGCTTACTTGGCCACACTTTAATTTTATTCACAAATAAGGAAAATCACAAGCGGCTGATTCCCAACGACCCAGTGCGCTTACTTGGCCGCACTTTTAATTTTTTAACTATTAAGAAAAATCTCGAGTGGCTAATCCCTAACGACCCAAAGCACTTACTTGGCCGCACTTTTTATTAATTACCAAAATCTTAAGCGGCTAATCCCCAACGACCTAGAGCGCTTACTTGGCCGCACTTTTATTTTATTTATTAATTACCAAAATTCCAAGCGGCTAATCCCCAACGACCCGGTGCGCTAACTTAAGCGCACTTTTATTTTATTAATTATTAAGAAAAATCTCGAGTGGCTAATCTCCAACGACCCAAAGCACTTACTTGGCCGCACTTTTTATTAATTACCAAAATCACAAGCGGCTAATCCCCAACGACCTAGTGCGCTTACTTGGCCGCACTTTTATTTCATTTATTAATTACCAAAATCCCAAGCGGCTAATCCCCAACGACGAAGTGCGCTTACTTGGCCACACTTTTATTTCATTTATTAATAAGAAGAATCTCAGGCGGCTAATCTTCAACGACTTAATGCGCTTACTTAGCCACACTTTTTTTTATTTATTAATTACCAAAATCCCAAGCGGCTAATTTTTAACGACCCAGTGCGCTTACTTGGCCGCACTTTTCTTTATTTATTAATTACCAAAATCTGAAGCGGCTAATCCCCTACGACCCAGTGCACTAACTTGGCCGTACTTTTATTTTATTCATTGATAAGAAAAATCTCAAGCGGATAATCCCCAATGACCCAGTGGGCTTACTTGGCCGCCTTTGTTTTTATTTATTGTTAAGAAAAATCTCAAGCAGCTAATCCCCAACGACTTAATGCGCTTACTTGGCCACACTTTTTTTTATTTATTAATTACCAAAATCCCAAGCGGCTAATTCTTAAAGACCCAGTGCGCTCACTTATCCACACTTTAATTTTATTTACAAATAAGGAAAATCACAAGTGGCTAATTCCCAACGACCCAGTGCGCTTACTTTGCCGCCCTTTTTTTTAATTATTGTTAAGAAAAATCTCAAGCAGCTAATCCCCAACGACTTAATGCGCTTACTTGGCCACACTTTTTTTTATTTATTAATTACTAAAATCCCAAGCGGCTAATTCCCAACGACCCAGTGCGCTTACTTAGCCACACTTTAATTTTATTTACAAATAAGGAAAATCACAAGCGGCTAATTCCCAACGACCCAGTGCGCTTACTTGGCCGCACTTTTAATTTATTAACTATTAAGAAAAATCTCGAGTGGCTAATCCCCAACGACCCAAAGCACTTACTTGGCCGCACTTTTTATTAATTACCAAAATCTTAAGCGGCTAATTCCCAACGACCTAGAGCGCTTACGTGGCCGCACTTTTATTTTATTTATTAATTACCAAAATTCCAAGCGGCTAATCCCCAACGACCCAGTCCGCTAACTTATGCGCACTTTTATTTTATCAATTATTAAGAAAAATCTCGAGTGGCTAATCTCCAACGACCCAAAGCACTTACTTGGCCGCACTTTTTATTAATTACCAAAATCACAAGCGGCTAATCCCCAACGACCCAGTGCGCCTACTTGGCCGCACTTTTCTTTATTTATTAATTACCAATATCCCAAGCGGCTAATTCCCAACGACCCAGTGCGCTAACTTGGCCGCACATTTATTTTATTTATTAATTACCAAAATCCCAAGCGGCTAATCCCCAAAGACCCAGTGAGCTTACTTAGCCACACTTTTATTTTATTTATTAATAAGAAAAATTTCAAGCGGCTAATCCCCAACGACCCAGTGCGCTTACCAGGCCACACTTTTTTTTATTTATTAATTACCTAAATCCCAAGCGGCTAATTCCCAACGACCGAGTGCGCTAACTTGGCCGCACATTTATTTTTTTTATTGGTAAGAAAAAACTCAAGCGGCTAATTCCCAACGACCCAGTGCGCTAACTTGGCCGCACATTTATTTTATTTATTAATTACCAAAATCTCAAGCGGCTAATCCCCAACAACCTAGTGCGCTTACTTGGCCGCACTTTTATTTTATTTATTAATTACCAAAATCCTAAGCGGCTGATCCCCAACGACGAAGTGCGCTTACTTGGCCACACTTTTATTTCATTTATTAATAAGAAAAATCTCAAGCGGCTAATCTCCAACGACTCGATGCGCTTACTTGGCCACACTTTTTTTTATTTATTAATTACCAAAATCCCAAGCGGCTAATTTCCAACGACCCAGTGCGCTTACTTGGCCGCACTTTTCTTTATTTATTAATTACCAAAATCTGAAGCGGCTAATCCCCTACGACCCAGTGCACTAACTTGGCCGTACTTTTATTTTATTCATTGATAAGAAAAATCTCAAGCGGATAATCCCCAATGACCCAGTGGGCTTACTTGGCCGCCTTTGTTTTTATTTATTGTTAAGAAAAATCTCAAGCAGCTAATCCCCAACGACTTAATGCGCTTACTTGGCCACATTTTTTTTTATTTATTAATTACCAAAATCCCAAGCGTCTAATTTCCAACGACCCAGTGCGCTTACTTGGCCACACTTTAATTTTATTTACAAATAAGAAAAATCACAAGTGGCTAATTCCCAACGACCCAGTGCGCTTACTTGGCCGCCCTTTTTTTTAATTATTGTTAGGAAAAATCTCAAGCAGCTAATCCCCAATGACTTAATGCGCTTACTTGGCCACACTTTTTTTATTTATTAATTACCAAAATCCCAAGCGGCTAATTCCCAACGACCCAGTGCGCTTACTTGGCCACACTTTAATTTTATTTACAAATAAGGAAAATCACAAGCGGCTGATTCCCAACGACCCAGTGCGCTTACTTGGCCGCACTTTTAATTTTTTAACTATTCAGAAAAATCTCGAGTTGCTAATCCCCAACGACCCAAAGCACTTACTTGGCCGCACTTTTTATTAATTACCAAAATCTTAAGCGGCTAATCCCCAACGACCTAAAGCGCTTACTTGGCCGCACTTTTATTTTATTTATTTATTACCAAAATTCCAAAAGGCTAATCCCCAACGACCCGGTGCGCTAACTTAAGCGCACTTTTATTTTATTAAATATTAAGAAAAATCTCCAGTGGCTAATCTCCAACGACCCAAAGCACTTACTTGGCCGCACTTTTTATTAATTACCAAAATCACAAGCGGCTAATCCCCAACGACCCAGTGCGCCTACTTGGACGCACTTTTCTTTATTTATTAATTACCAAAATCTCAAGCGGCTAATCCCCAACGACGAAGTGCGCTTACTTGGCCACACTTTTATTTCATTTATTAATAAGAAAAATCTCAGGCGGCTAATCTCCAACGACTTAATGCGCTTACTTAGCCACACTTTTTTTTATTTATTAATTACCAAAATCCCAAGCGGCTAATTTTCAACGACCCAGTGCGCTTACTTGGCCGCACTTTTCTTTATTTATTAATTACCAAAATCTAAAGCGGCTAATCTCCTACGACCCAGTGGACTAATTTGGCCGTACTTTTATTTTATTCATTGATAAGAAAAATCTCAAGCGGATAATCCCCAATGACCCAGTGGGCTTACTTGGCCGCCTTTGTTTTTATTTATTGTTAAGAAAAATCTCAAGCAGCTAATCCCCAACGACTTAATGCGCTTACTTGGCCACACTTTTTTTTATTTATTAATTACCAAAATCCCAAGCGGCTAATTCCCAACGACCCAGTGCGCTTACTTGGCCACACTTTAATTTTATTTACAAATAAGGAAAATCACAAGCGGCTAATTCCCAACGACCCAGTGCGCTTACTTGGCCGCCCTTTTTTTTAATTATTGTTAAGAAAAATCTCAAGCAGCTAATCCCCAACGACTTAATGCGCTTACTTGGCCACACTTTTTTTTATTTATTAATTACCAAAATCCCAAGCGGCTAATTCCCAACGACCCAGTGCGCTTACTTGGCCACACTTTAATTTTATTTACAAGTAAGGAAAATCACAAGCGGCTGATTCCCAACGACCCAGTGCGCTTACTTGGCCGCACTTTTAATTTTTTAACTATTAAGAAAAATCTCGAGTGGCTAATCTCCAACGACCCAAAGCACTTACTTGGCCGCGCTTTTTATTAATTACCAAAATCTTAAGCGGCTAATCCCCAATGACCTAGAGCGCTTACTTGGCCGCACTTTTATTTTATTTATTAATTACCAAAATTCCAAGTGGCTAATCCCCAACGACCCGGTGCGCTAACTTAAGCGCACTTTTATTTTATTAATTATTAAGAAAAATCTCGAGTGGCTAATCTCCAACGACCCAAAGCACTTACTTGGCCGCGCTTTTTATTAATTACCAAAATCACAAGCGGCTAATCCCCAACGACCCAGTGCGCCTACTTGGCCGCACTTTTCTTTATTTATTAATTACCAATATCCCAAGCGGCTAATTCCCAACGACCCAGTGCGCTAACTTGGCCGCACATTTATTTTATTTATTAATTACCAATATCCCAAGCGGCTAATTCCCAACGACCCAGTGCGCTAACTTGGCCGCACATTTATTTTATTTATTAATTACCAAAATCCCAAGCGGCTAAGCCCCAAAGACCCAGTGAGCTTACTTAGCCACACTTTTATTTTATTTACTAATAAGAAAAATTTCAAGCGGCTAATCCCCAACGACCCAGTGCGCTTACCAGGCCACACTTTTTTTTATTTATTAATTACCTAAATCCCAAGCGGCTAATCCCCAATGACCCAGTGGGCTTACTTGGCCGCACATTTATTTTTTTTATTGGTAAGAAAAAACTCAAGCGGCTAATTCCCAACGACCCAGTGCGCTAACTTGGCCGCACATTTATTTTATTTATTAATTACCAAAATCTCAAGCGGCTAATCCCCAACGACCTAGTGCGCTTACTTGGCCGCACTTTTATTTCATTTATTAATTACCAAAATCCTAAGCGGCTAATCCCCAACGACGAAGTGCGCTTACTTGGCCACACTTTTATTTCATTTATTAATAAGAAAAATCTCAAGCGGCTAATCTCCAACGACTCGATGCGCTTACTTGGCCACACTTTTTTTTATTTATTAATTACCAAAATCCCAAGCGGCTAATTTCCAACGACCCAGTGCGCTTACTTGGCCACACTTTAATTTTATTTACAAATAAGGAAAATCACAAGCGGCTAATTCCCAACGACCCAGTGCGCTTACTTGGCCGCCCTTTTTTTTAATTATTGTTAAGAAAAATCTCAAGCAGCTAATCCCCAACGACTTAATGCGCTTACTTGGCCACACTTTTTTTTATTTATTAATTACCAAAATCCCAAGCGGCTAATCCCCAACGACGAAGTGCGCTTACTTGGCCACACTTTTATTTCATTTATTAATAAGAAAAATCTCAAGCGGCTAATCTCCAACGACTCGATGCGCTTACTTGGCCGCACTTTTAATTTTTTAACTATTAAGAAAAATCTCGAGTGGCTAATCTCCAACGACCCAAAGCACTTACTTGGCCGCGCTTTTTATTAATTACCAAAATCTTAAGCGGCTAATCCCCAACGACCTAGAGCGCTTACTTGGCCGCACTTTTATTTTATTTATTAATTACCAAAATTCCAAGTGGCTAATCCCCAACGACCCGGTGCGCTAACTTAAGCGCACTTTTATTTTATTAATTATTAAGAAAAATCTCGAGTGGCTAATCTCCAACGACCCAAAGCACTTACTTGGCCGCGCTTTTTATTAATTACCAAAATCACAAGCGGCTAATCCCCAACGACCCAGTGCGCCTACTTGGCCGCACTTTTCTTTATTTATTAATTACCAATATCCCAAGCGGCTAATTCCCAACGACCCAGTGCGCTAACTTGGCCGCACATTTATTTTATTTATTAATTACCAATATCCCAAGCGGCTAATTCCCAACGACCCAGTGCGCTAACTTGGCCGCACATTTATTTTATTTATTAATTACCAAAATCCCAAGCGGCTAAGCCCCAAAGACCCAGTGAGCTTACTTAGCCACACTTTTATTTTATTTACTAATAAGAAAAATTTCAAGCGGCTAATCCCCAACGACCCAGTGCGCTTACCAGGCCACACTTTTTTTTTTTTATTAATTACCTAAATCCCAAGCGGCTAATTCCCAACGACCGAGTGCGCTAACTTGGCCGCACATTTATTTTTTTTATTGGTAAGAAAAAACTCAAGCGGCTAATTCCCAACGACCCAGTGCGCTAACTTGGCCGCACATTTATTTTATTTATTAATTACCAAAATCTCAAGCGGCTAATCCCCAACGACCTAGTGCGCTTACTTGGCCGCACTTTTATTTCATTTATTAATTACCAAAATCCTAAGCGGCTAATCCCCAACGACGAAGTGCGCTTACTTGGCCACACTTTTATTTCATTTATTAATAAGAAAAATCTCAAGCGGCTAATCTCCAACGACTCGATGCGCTTACTTGGCCACACTTTTTTTTATTTATTAATTACCAAAATCCCAAGCGGCTAATTTCCAACGACCCAGTGCGCTTACTTGGCCGCACTTTTCTTTATTTATTAATTACCAAAATCTGAAGCGGCTAATCCCCTACGACCCAGTGCACTAACTTGGCCGTACTTTTATTTTATTCATTGATAAGAAAAATCTCAAGCGGATAATCCCCAATGACCCAGTGGGCTTACTTGGCCGCCTTTGTTTTTATTTATTGTTAAGAAAAATCTCAAGCAGCTAATCCCCAACGACTTAATGCGCTTACTTGGCCACACTTTTTTTTATTTATTAATTACCAAAATCCCAAGCGTCTAATTTCCAACGACCCAGTGCGCTTACTTGGCCACACTTTAATTTTATTTACAAATAAGGAAAATCACAAGCGGCTAATTCCCAACGACCCAGTGCGCTTACTTGGCCGCCCTTTTTTTTAATTATTGTTAGGAAAAATCTCAAGCAGCTAATCCCCAACGACTTAATGCGCTTACTTGGCCACACTTTTTTTATTTATTAATTACCAAAATCCCAAGCGGCTAATTCCCAACGACCCAGTGCGCTTACTTGGCCACACTTTAATTTTATTTACAAATAAGGAAAATCACAAGCGGCTGATTCCCAACGACCCAGTGCGCTTACTTGGCCGCACTTTTAATTTTTTAACTATTAAGAAAAATCTCGAGTGGCTAATCCCCAACGACCCAAAGCACTTACTTGGCCGCACTTTTTATTAATTACCAAAATCTTAAGCGGCTAATCCCCAACGACCTAAAGCGCTTACTTGGCCGCACTTTTATTTTATTTATTTATTACCAAAATTCCAAAAGGCTAATCCCCAACGACCCGGTGCGCTAACTTAAGCGCACTTTTATTTTATTAATTATTAAGAAAAATCTCGAGTGGCTAATCTCCAACGACCCAAAGCACTTACTTGGCCGCACTTTTTATTAATTACCAAAATCACAAGCGGCTAATCCCCAACGACCCAGTGCGCCTACTTGGACGCACTTTTCTTTATTTATTAATTACCAAAATCTCAAGCGGCTAATCCCCAACGACGAAGTGCGCTTACTTGGCCACACTTTTATTTCATTTATTAATAAGAAAAATCTCAGGCGGCTAATCTCCAACGACTTAATGCGCTTACTTAGCCACACTTTTTTTTATTTATTAATTACCAAAATCCCAAGCGGCTAATTTTCAACGACCCAGTGCGCTTACTTGGCCGCACTTTTCTTTATTTATTAATTACCAAAATCTGAAGCGGCTAATCCCCTACGACCCAGTGCACTAACTTGGCCGTACTTTTATTTTATTCATTGATAAGAAAAATCTCAAGCGGATAATCCCCAATGACCCAGTGGGCTTACTTGGCCGCCTTTGTTTTTGTTTATTGTTAAGAAAAATCTCAAGCAGCTAATCCCCAACGACTTAATGCGCTTACTTGGCCACACTTTAATTTTATTTACAAATAAGGAAAATCACAAGCGGCTAATTCCCAACGACCCAGTGCGCTTACTTGGCCGCCCTTTTTTTTAATTATTGTTAAGAAAAATCTCAAGCAGCTAATCCCCAACGACTTAATGCGCTTACTTGGCCACACTTTTTTTTATTTATTAATTACCAAAATCCCAAGCGGCTAATTCCCAACGACCCAGTGCGCTTACTTGGCCACACTTTAATTTTATTTACAAGTAAGGAAAATCACAAGCGGCTGATTCCCAACGACCCAGTGCGCTTACTTGGCCGCACTTTTAATTATTTAACTATTAAGAAAAATCTCGAGTGGCTAATCCCCAACGACCCAAAGCACTTACTTGGCCGCACTTTTTATTAATTACCAAAATCTTAAGCGGCTAATCCCCAACGACCTAGAGCGCTTACTTGGCCGCACTTTTATTTTATTCATTAATTACCAAAATTCCAAGCGGCTAATCCCCAACGACCCGGTGCGCTAACTTAAGCGCACTTTTATTTAATTAATTATTAAGAAAAATCTCGAGTGGCTAATCTTCAACGACCCAAAGCACTTACTTGGCCGCACTTTTTATTAATTACCAAAATCACAAGCGGCTAATCCCCAACGACCCAGTGCGCCTACTTGGACGCACTTTTTTTTATTTATTAATTACCAAAATCTCTAGCGGCTAATCCCCAACGACCTAGTGCGCTTACTTGGCCGCACTTTTATTTCATTTATTAATTACCAAAATCCCAAGCGGCTAATCCCCAACGACGAAGTGCGCTTACTTGGCCACACTTTTATTTCATTTATTAATAAGAAAAATCTCAGGCGGCTAATCTCCAACGACTCAATGCGCTTACTTAGCCACACTTTTTTTTATTTATTAATTACCAAAATCCCAAGCGGCTAATTTTCAACGACCCAGTGCGCTTACTTGGCCGCACTTTTCTTTATTTATTAATTACCAAAATCTGAAGCGGCTGATCCCCTACGACCCAGTGCGCTAACTTGGCCACAATTTTATTTTATTTACAAATAAGAAAAATCTCCAGCGGATAATCCCCAATGACCCAGTGGGCTTACTTGGCCGCCTTTGTTTTTATTTATTGTTAAGAAAAATCTCAAGCAGCTAATCCCCAACGACTTAATGCGCTTACTGGGCCACACTTTTTTTTATTTATTAATTACCAAAATCCCAAGCGGCTAATTCCCAACGACCCAGTGCGCTTACTTAGCCACGCTTTAATTTTATTTACAAATAAGGAAAATCACAAGCGGCTAATTCCCAACGACCCAGTGCGCTTACTTGGCCGCCCTTTTTTTTAATTATTGTTAAGAAAAATTTCAAGCAGCTAATCCCCAACGACTTAATGCGCTTACTTGGCCACACTTTTTTTTATTTATTAATTACTAAAATCCCAAGTGGCTAATTCCCAACGACCCAGTGCGCTTACTTAGCCAAACTTTAATTTTATTTACAAATAAGGAAAATCACAAGCGGCTAATTCCCAACGACCCAGTGCGCTTACTTGGCCGCACTTTTAATTTATTAACTATTAAGAAAAATCTCGAGTGGCTAATCCCCAACGACCCAAAGCACTTACTTGGCCGCACTTTTTATTAATTACCAAAATCTTAAGCGGCTAATCCCTAACGACCTAGAGCGCTTACTTGGCTGCACTTTTATTTTATTTATTAATTACAAAAATTCCAAGCGGCTAATCCCCAACGACCCAGTGCGCTAACTTAAGCGCACTTTTATTTTATTAATTATTAACAAAAATCTCGAGTGGCTAATCTCCAACGACCCAAAGCACTTACTTGGCCGCACTTTTTATTAATTACCAAAATCACAAGCGGCTTATCCCCAACGACCCAGTGCGCCTACTTGGCCGCACTTTTCTTTATTTATTAATTACCAATATCCCAAGCGGCTAATTCCCAACGACCCAGTGCGCTTACTTAGCCACACTTTAATTTTATTTACAAATAAGGAAAATCACAAGCGGCTTATTCCCAACGACCCAGTGCGCTTACTTGGCGGCACTTTTAATTTATTAACTATTAAGAAAAATCTCGAGTGGCTAATCCCCAACGACCCAAAGCACTTACTTGGCCGCACTTTTTATTAATTACCAAAATCTGAAGCGGCTAATCCCCTACGACCCAGTGCACTAACTTGGCCGTACTTTTATTTCATTCATTGATAAGAAAAATCTCAAGCGGATAATCCCTAATGACCCAGTGGGCTTACTTGGTCGCCTTTGTTTTTATTTATTGTTAAGAAAAATCTCAAGCAGCTAATCCCCAACGACTTAATGCGCTTACTTGGCCACACTTTTTTTTATTTATTAATTACCAAAATCCCAAGCGGCTAATTCCCAACGACCCAGTGCGCTTACTTAGCCACACTTTAATTTTATTTACAAATAAGGAAAATCACAAGCGGCTAATTCCCAACGACCCAGTGCGCTTACTTGGCAGCCCTTTTTTTTAATTATTGTTAAGAAAAATCTCAAGCAGGTAATCCCCAACGACTTAATGCGCTTACTTGGCCACACTTTTTTTTATTTATTAATTACTAAAATCCCAAGCGGCTAATTCCCAACGACCCAGTGCGCTTACTTAGCCACACTTTAATTTTATTTACAAATAAGGAAAATCACAAGCGGCTAATTCCCAACGACCCAGTGCGCTTACTTGGCCGCACTTTTAATTTATTAACTATTAAGAAAAATCTCGAGTGGCTAATCCCCAACGACCCAAAGCACTTACTTGGCCGCACTTTTTATTAATTACCAAAATCTTAAGCGGCTAATCCCCAACGACCTAGAGCGCTTACTTGGCCGCACTTTTATTTTATTTATTAATTACCAAAATTCCAAGCGGCTAATCCCCAACGACCCAGTGCGCTAACTTAAACGCACTTTTATTTTATTAATTATTAAGAAAAATCTCGAGTGGCTAATCTCCAACGACCCAAAGCACTTACTTGGCCGCACTTTTTATTAATTATCAAAATCACAAGCGGCTAATCCCCAACGACCCAGTGCGCCTACTTGGCCGCACTTTTCTTTATTTATTAATTACCTAAGTCCCAAGCGGCTAATTTCCAACGACCAAGTGCGCTAACTTGGCCGCACATTTATTTTTTTTATTGGTAAGAAAAAACTCAAGCGGCTAATCCCCAACGACCTAGTGCGCTTACTTGGCCGCACTTTTTATTAATTACCAAAATTTTAAGCGGCTAATTCCCAACATCCTAGTGCGCTTACTTGGCCGCACTTTTATTTTACTTATTAATTACCAAAATCCCAAGCAGCTAATCCCTAACGACCCAGTGCGCTTACTTGGCCGCCCTTTTAATTAATTACCAAAATCTCAAGCGGCTACTTCCCAACGACCTAGTGCGCTTACTTGGCCGCACTTTTATTTCATTTATTAATTACCAAAATCCCAAGCGGCTCATCCCCAACGACGAAGTGCGCTTACTTGGCCACACTTTTATTTTATTCATTAATAAGAAAAATCTCAAGCGGCTAATCCCCAACGACTCAATGCGCTTACTTGGCCACACTTTTTTTTATTTATTAATTACCAAAATCCCAAGCGGCTAATTTCCAACGACCCAGTGCGCTTACTTGGCCGCACTTTTCTTTATTTATTAATTACCAAAATCCGAAGCGGCTAATCCCCTACGACCCAGTGCACTAACTTGGCCGTACTTTTATTTTATTTATTGATAAGAAAAATCTCAAGCGGATAATCCCCAATGACCCAGTGGGCTTACTTGGCCGCCTTTGTTTTTATTTATTGTTAAGAAAAATCTCAAGCAGCTAATCCTTAACGACTTAATGCGCTTACTTAGCCACACTTTTTTTTATTTATTAATTACCAAAATCACAAGCGGCTAATTCCCAACGACCCAGTGCGCTTACTTGGCCACACTTTAATTTTATTTACAAATAAGGAGAATCACAAGCGGCTAATTCCCAACGACCCAGTGCGCTTACTTGGCCGCCCTTTTTTTTAATTATTGTTAAGAAAAATCTCAAGCGGCTAATCCCCAACGACTTAATGCGCTTATTTGGCCACACTTTTTTTTATTTATTAATTACCAGAATCCCAAGCGGCTAAATCCCAACGACCCAGTGCGCTTACTTGGCCCACTTTCATTTTATTTACAAATAAGGAAAATCACAAGCGGCTAATTCCCAACGACTTAATGCGCTTACTTGGCCACATTTTTTTTATTTATGAATTACCAAAATCCCAAGCGGCTAATTCCCAACGACCTAGTGCGCTTACTTGGCCGCACTTTCATTTTACTTATTAATTACCAAAATCCAAAGCAGCTAATCCCTAACGACCCAGTGCGCTTACTTGGCCGCCCTTTTAATTAATTACCAAAATCTCAAGCGGCTACTTCCCAACGACCTAGTGCGCTTACTTGGCCGCACTTTTATTTCATTTATTAATTACCAAAATCCCAAGCGGCTAATCCCCAACGACGAAGTGCGCTTACTTGGCCACACTTTTATTTTATTCATTAATAAGAAAAATCTCAAGCGGCTAATCCCCAACGACTCAATGCGCTTACTTGGCCACACTTTTTTTTATTTATTAATTACCAAAATCCCAAGCGGCTAATTTCCAACGACCCAGTGCACTTACTTGGCCGCACTTTTCTTTATTTATTAATGACCAAAATCCGAAGCGGCTAATCCCCTACGACCCAGTGCACTAACTTGGCCGTACTTTTATTTTATTTATTGATAAGAAAAATCTCAAGCGGATAATCCCCAATGACCCAGTGGGCTTACTTGGCCGCCTTTGTTTTTATTTATTGTTAAGAAAAATCTCAAGCAGCTAATCCCCAACGACTTAATGCGCTTACTTGGCCACACTTTTTTTTATTTATTAATTACCAAAATCCCAAGCGGCTAATTCCCAACGACCCAGTGCGCTTACTTGGCCACACTTTAATTTTATTTACAAATAAGGAAAATCACAAGCGGCTAATTCCCAACGACCCAGTGCGCTTACTTGGCCACCCTTTTTTTTAATTATTGTTAAGAAAAATCTCAAGCGGCTAATCCCCAACGACTTAATGCGCTTACTTGGCCACACTTTTTTTTATTTATTAATTACCAGAATCCCAAGCGGCTAAATCCCAACGACCCAGTGTTCTTACTTGGCCCACTTTCATTTTATTTACAAATAAGGAAAATCACAAGCGGCTAATTCCCAACGACTTAATGCGCTTACTTGGCCACATTTTTTTTATTTATTAATTACCAAAATCCCAAGCGGCTGATCCCCAACAACCCAGTGCGCTAACTTGGCCACACGTTTATTTTATTTATTAATTACAAAAATCCCAAGCGGCTAATCCCCAACGACCCAGTGCGCCTACTTGGCCGCACTTTTCTTTATTTATTAATTACCAAAATCCCAAGTGGCTAATCCCCAACGACCCAGTGCGCTAACTTGGCCGCACGTTTATTTTATTTATTAATTACCAAAATCCCAAGCGGCTTATCCCCAAAGACCTAGTGCGCTTACTTCGCCACACTTTTATTTTATTTATTAATAGGAAAAATCTCAAGCGGCTAATCCCCAACGACCCAGTGCGCTTACTAGGCCACACTTTTTTTTATTTATTAATTACCTAAATCCCAAGCGGCTAATTCCCAACGACCCAGTGCGCTTACTTGGCCACACTTTAATTTTATTTACAAATAAGGAAAATCACAAGCGGCTAATTCCCAACGACCCAGTGCGCTTACTTGGCCGCCCTTTTTTTTATTTATTAATTACCTAAATCCCAAGCGGCTAATTCCCAACGACCCAGTGCGCTTACTTGGCCACACTTTAATTTTATTTACAAATAAGAAAAATCACAAGCGGCTAATCCCCAACGACCCAGTGCGCTAACTTGGCCACACATTTATTTTATTCATTGGTAAGAAAAATCTCAAGCGGCTAATCCCTAACGACCTAGTGCGCTTACTTGGCCGCACTTTTATTTTATTTATTAATAAGAAAAATCTCGAGTGGCTAATCCCCAACGACCCAAAGCACTTACTTGGCCGCACTTTTTATTAATTACCAAAATCTCAAGCGGCTAATCCCCAACGACCCAGTGCGCTTACTTGGCCGCACTTTTATTTTATTAATTAATAAGAAAAATCTCGAGTGGCTAATCCCCATTGACCCAAAGCACTTACTTGCCCGCACTTTCAATTAATTACCAAAATCTCAAGCGGCTAATTCCCAACGACCTAGTGCGCTTACTTGGCCTCACTTTTTTTTATTTATTAATTACCAAAATCCCAAGCGGCTAATCCCCAACGACCCAGTGCGCTAACTTGGCCGCCCTTTTTTTTATTTATTGTTCAGAAAAATCTCAAGCGGCTCATTCCCAACGACTTAATGCGCTTACTTGGCCACTTTTTTTTTTATTTATTAATTACCAAAATCTTAAGCAGCTAATTCCCAACGACCCAGTGCGCTTACTTGGCCACACTTTAATTTTATTTACAAATAAGGAAAATCACAAGCGGCTAATTCCCAACGACCCAGTGCGCTAACTTGGCCACACTTTTATTTTATTTACAAATAAGAAAAATCTAAAGCGGCTAATCCCCAACGACCCAGTGCGCTTACTTGGCCGCCCTTTTTTTTAATTATTGTTAAGAAAAATCTCAAGTGGCTAATCCCCAACGACTTAATGCGCTTACTTGGCCACACTTTTTTTTATTTATTAATTACAAGAATCGCAAGCGGCTAAATCCCAACGACCCAGTGCGCTTACTTGGCCACACTTTTATTTTATTTACAAATAAGGAAAATCACAAGCGGCTAATTATCAACGACTAAATGCGCTTACTTGGCCACATTTTTTTTTATTTATTAATTACCAAAATTCCAAGCGGCTAATTCCCAACGACCCAGTGCGCTTACTTGGCTGCACTTTTCTTTATTTATTAATTACCAAAATCCCAAGCAGCTAATCCCCAACGACCCAGTGCGCTAACTTGGCCGCACTTTTATTTTATTTATTAATTACCAAAATTCCAAGCAGCTAATCCCCAACGACCCAGTGCGCCAACTTGGCCGCCTTTTTTTTCATTTATTGTTAAGAAAAATCTTAAGCGGCTAATCCCCAACGACTTAATGCGCTTACTTGGCCGCACTTTTTTTTTATTTATTAAGTACCAAAATCTCGAGTGGCTAATTCCCAACGACCCAGTGCGCTTACTTGGCCACACTTTTATTTTATTCATTAATTACCAAAATTCCAAGCAGCTAATCCCCAACGACTCAGTGCGCTAACTTGGCCGCCTTTTTTTTTATTTATTGTTGAGAAAAGTCTCAAGCGGCTTATCCCAAACGACACAGTGCGCTTACTTGGCCGCCCTTTTTTTATTTATTGTTAAGAAAAATCTTAAGCGGCTTATCTCCAACGACTTAATGCGCTTACTTGGCCACACTTTTTTTCATTTATTCATACCCAAATTCCCAAGCGGCTAATTCCCAACGACCCAGTGCGCTTACTTGGCTGCACTTTTTTTTATTTATTAATTACCAAAATCCCAAGCGTCTAATCCCCAACAATTCAGTGCAATAATTTGGCCGCACATTCATTTTATTTATTAATTACCAAAATCCCAAGCGGCTAATCCCCAACGACCCAGTGCGCTAACTTATTCACACTTTTATTTTATTTATTGATAAGAAAAATCTCAAGCGGCTAATCCCCAACGACCCAGTGCGCTTACTTGGCCGCACTTTTATTTCATTAATTAATAAGAAAAATCTTAAGCGGCTAATCCCCAACAACCTAGTGCGCTTACTTGGCCGCACTTTTATTTTATTTATAAATTACCAAAATCCCAAGCAGCTAATCCCCAACGACCCAGTGCGCTAACTTAGCCGCACTTTTATTTTATTTATTAATAAAAAAAATCTCAAGTGGCTAATCCCCAACGACCCAAAGCACTTACTTGGCCGCACTTTTTATTAATTACCAAAATCTCAAGCGGCTAATCCCCAACGACCTAGTGCGCCTACTTGGCCGCACTTTTATTTTATTTATTAATTACCAAAATCCCAAGTGGCTTATCCCCAAAGACCCAGTGCGCTTACTTCGCCACACTTTTATTTTATTTATTAATTACTAAAATCCCAAGCGGCTAATCCCCAACGACCCAGTGCGCTAACTTGGCCACACGTTTATTTTATTTATTAATTACTAAAATCCCAAGCGGCTTATCCCCAAAGATCCAGTGCGCTTACTTCGCCACACTTTTATTTTATTTATTAATAAGAAAAATCTCAAGCGGCTAATCTCCAACGACCCAGTGCGCTTACTAGGCCACACTTTTTTTTAATTACCAAAATCACAAGCGGCTAATCCCCAACGACCCAGTGCGCCTACTTGACCGAGCTTTTCTTTATTTATTAATTACCAAAATCCCAAGCGGCTAATCCCCAACGACCCAGTGCGCTAACTTGGCCGCACATTTATTTTATTTATTAATTACCAAAATTCCAAGCGGCTTATTCCCAAAGACCCAGTGCGCTTACTTAGCCACACTTTTATTTTATTTATTGATAAGAAAAATCTCAAGCGGCTAATTCCCAACGACCCAGTGCGCTAACTTGGCCGCACATTTATTTTATTAATTGGTAAGAAAAAACTCAAGCAGCTAATCCCCAACGACCTAGTGCGCTTACTTGGCCGTACTTTTATTTTATTTATTGGTGAAAAAAAATCTCAAGCGGCTAATCCCTAACGACCTAGTGCGCTTACTTGGCAGCACTTTTGTTTTATTTATTATTAAGAAAAATCTCGAGTGGCTAATCCCCAACGACCCAAAGCACTTACTTGGCCGCACTTTTTATTAATTACCAGAATCTCAAGCGGCTAATCCCCAACGACCTAGTGCGCTTACTTGGCCGCACTTTTATTTTATTTATTAATTACCTAAATCCCAAGCTGCTAATCCCCAACGACCCAGTGCGCTAACTTGGCCGCACATTTATTTTATTTATTGGTAAGAAAAAACTCAAGCAGCTAATTCCCAACGACCTAGTGCGCTTACTTGGCCGTACTTTTATTTTATTTATATGTAAGAAAAATCTCAAGCGGCTAATCACCAACGACCTAGTGCGCTTACTTGGCAGCACTTTTGTTTATTTATTATTAAGAAAAATCTTGAGTGGCTAATCCCCAACGACCCAAAGCACTTACTTGGCCGCACTTTTTATTAATTACCAAAATCTCAAGCGGCTAATCCCCAACGACCTAGTGCGCTTACTTAGCCGCACTTTTATTTTATTTATTAATTACCAAAATCCCAAGCGGCTAATCCTCAACGACCCAAAGCACTTACTTGGACGCACTTTTTATTAATTACCAAAATCTCAAGCGGCTAATCCCCAACGACCTAGTGCGCTTACTTGGCCGCACTTTTATTTTATTTATTAATTACCAAAATTCCAAGCGGCTAATCCCCAACGACCCAGTGCGCTAACTTGGCCGCCCTTTTTTTTATTTATTGTTAAAAAAATTCTCAAGCGGCTAATCCCCAACGACTTAATGCGCTTACTTGGCCACACTTTTTTTTATTTATCAATTACTAAAATCCCAAGCGGCTAATTCCCAACGACCCAGTGCGCTTACTTGGCCACACTTTTATTTTATTAACAAATAAGAAAAATCACAAGCGGCTAATTCCCAACGACCCAAAGCACTTACTTGGCCGCACTTTTTATTAATTATCAAAATCACAAGCAGCTAATCCCCAACGACCCAGTGCGCCTACTTGGCCGAGCTTTTTTTTATTTATTAATTACCAAAATCTCAAGAGGCTAATCCCCAACGACCCAGTGCGCTAACTTGGCCGCACATTTATTTTATTTATTAATTACCAAAATCCCAAGCGGCTTATCCCCAAAGACCCAGTGCGCTTACTTAGCCACACTTTTATTTTATTTATTGATAAGAAAAATCTCAAGCGGCTAATTCCCAACGACCCAGTGCGCTTACCAGGCCACACTTTTTTTCATTTATTAATTACCTAAATCCCAAGCGGCTAATCCCCAACGACCCAGTGCGCTAACTTGGCCGCACATTTACTTTATTTATTAATAACCAAAATCCCAAGCGGCTTATCCCCAAAGACCCAGTGCGCTTACTTAGCCACACTTTTATTTTATTTATTGTTAAGAAAAATCTCGAGTGGCTAATCCCCAACGACCTCGTTCGCTTACTTGGCTGCACTTTTATTTTATTTATTATTAAGAAAAATTTCGAGTGGCTAATCCCCAACGACCCAAAGCAATTACTTGGCCGCACTTTTTATTAATTACCAAAATCTCAAGCGGCTAATTTCCATCAACCCAGTGCGCTTACTTGGCCACACTTTTATTTTATTTACAAATAAGATAAATCACAAGCGGCTAATTTCCAACGACCCAGTGCGCTTACTTGGCCAACATTTATTTTATTTACAAATAAGAAAAATCTTAAGCGGCTTATCCCAAACGACCCAGTGCGCTTACTTGGCTGCACTTTTCTTTATTTATTAATTACCAAAATCCCAAGCGGCTAATCCCCAACAATTCAGTGCGCTAACTTGGCCGCACATTTATATTATTTATTAATTACCAAAATCCCAAGCGGCTAATACCCAACGACCCAGTGCGCTAACTTATCTACACTTCTATTTTATTTATTAATAAGAAAAATCTCAAGCGGCTAATCCCCAACGACCCAGTGCGCTTACTTAGCCGCACTTTTATTTCATTAATTAATAAGAAAAGTCTTAAGCGGCTAATCCCCAACGACCTAGTGCGCTTACTTGGCCGCACTTTTATTTTATTTATTAATTAGCAAAATCCCAAGCGGCTAATCCCCAACGACCCAGTGCGCTAACTTAGCCGCACTTTTATTTTATTTATTAATAAAAAAAATCTCAAGTGGCTAATCCCCAACGACCCAAAGCACCTACTTGGTCGCACTTTTTATTAATTACCAAAATCTCAAGCGGCTAATCCCCAACGACCTAGTGCGCTTACTTGGCCGCACTTTTATTTTATTTATTAATTACCAAAATTCCAAGTGGCTAATCCCCAACGACCCAGTGCGCTAACTTGGCCGCCCTTTTTTTTATTTATTGTTAAAAAAAATCTCAAGCGGCTAATCCCCAACGACTTAATGCGCTTACTTGGCCACACTTTTTTTTATTTATTAATTACCAAAATCCCAAGCGGCTAATACCCAACGACCCAGTGCGCTTACTTGGCCGAAATTTTATTTTATTCACAAATAAGAAAAATCACAAACGGATAATTCCCAACGACCCAAAGCGCTTACTTGGCCACACTTTCATTTTATTTACAAATGAGAAAAATCTCGAGCGGCTTATCCCAAACCACCCAGTGCGCTTACTTGGCCGCCCTTTTTTTTATTCAATGTTGAGTAAAATCTCAAGCGCATAATCCCCAACGACTTAATGCGCTTACTTGGCCGCACTTTTATTTTATTTATTAATTACCAAAATTCCAAGCGGCTAATCCCCAACGACCCAGTGCGCTTACTTGGCCGCACTTTTATTTTATTAATTATTAAAAAAAATCTCGAGTGGCTAATCCTCAACGACCCAAAGCACTTACTTGGCCGCACTTTTTATTAATTACCAAAATCACAAGCGGCTAATCCTCAACGACCCAGTGCGCCTACTTGGCCGAGCTTTTCTTTATTTATTAATTACCAAAATCCCAAGCGGCTAATCCCCAACGACCCAGTGCACTAACTTGGCAGCCCTTTTGTTTATTTATTGTTAAGAAAAATCTTAAGCGGCTAATCCCCAACGACTTAATGCGCGTACTTGGCCACACTTTTTTTTATTTATTAATTACCAAAATCCCAAGCGGCTAATTCCCAACGACCCAGTGCGCTTACTTGGCCACACTTTTATTTTATTTACAAATAAGAAAAATCACAAGAGGCTAATTCCCAACGACCCAAAGCGCTTACTTGGCCACACTTTTATTTTATTTACAAATAAGAAAAATCTCGAGCGGCTTATCCCAAACGACACAGTGCGCTTACTTGGCCGCCCATTTTTTTATTTATTGTTAAGAAAAATCTCAAGCGGCTAATCCCCAACGACTTAATGCGCTTACTTGGCCGCACTTTTATTTTATTTATTAATTACCAAAATTCCAAGCGGCTAGTCCCCAACGACTCAGTGCGCTTACTTGGCCACACTTTTTTTTATTTATTAATAACCAAAATCCCAAGCGGCTAATTCCCAACGACCGAGTGCGCTAACTTGGCCGCCCTTTTTTTTATTTATTGTTAAGAAAAATCTCGAGTGGCTAATCCCCAACGACCCAAAGCACTTACTTGGCCGCACTTTCAATTAATTACCAAAATCTCAAGCGGCTAATCTCCAACGACCTAGTGCGCTTACTTGGCCGCACTTATATTTTATTTATTAATTACCAAAATTCCAAGCATCTAATCCCCAACGACCCAGTGCGCTAACTTGGCCGCACTTTTATTTTATTGATTAATAAGAAAAATCTCGAGTGGCTAATTCCCAACGACCCAAAGCACTTACTTGGCCGCACTTTCAATAAATTACCAAAATCTCAAGCGGCTAATCCCCAACGACCTAGTGCGCTTACTTGGCCGCACTTTTTTTTATTCATTAATTACCAAAATCCCAAGCGGCTTATCCCAAACGACCCAGTGCTCTTACTTAGCCGCCCTTTTTTTATTTAATGTTAAGACAAATCTTAAGCGGCTTATCCCCAACGACTTAATGCGTTTACTTGGCCACACTTTTTTTTATTTATTAATAACCAAAATCCCAAGCGGCTAATTCCCAACGACCCAGTGCACTTACTTGGCTGCACTTTTTTTTATTTATTAATTACCAAAATCCCAAGCGGCTAATCCCCAACAATTCAGTGCGCTAACTTGGCCGCACATTTATTTTATTTATTAATTACCAAAATTCCAAGTGGCTAATCCCCAACGACCCAGTGCGCTAACTTGGCCGCCCTTTTTTTTATTTATTGTTAAAAAAAATCTCAAGCGGCTAATCCCCAACGACTTAATGCGCTTACTTGGCCACACTTTTTTTTATTTATTAATTACCAAAATCCCAAGCGGCTAATACCCAACGACCCAGTGCGCTTACTTTGCCGAAATTTTATTTTATTCACAAATAAGAAAAATCACAAACGGATAATTCCCAACGACCCAAAGCGCTTACTTGGCCACACTTTCATTTTATTTACAAATGAGAAAAATCTCGAGCGGCTTATCCCAAACCACCCAGTGCGCTTACTTGGCCGCCCTTTTTTTTATTCAATGTTGAGTAAAATCTCAAGCGCATAATCCCCAACGACTTAATGCGCTTACTTGGCCGCACTTTTATTTTATTTATTAATTACCAAAATTCCAAGCGGCTAATCCCCAACGACCCAGTGCGCTTACTTGGCCGCACTATTATTTTATTAATTATTAAAAAAAATCTCGAGTGGCTAATCCTCAACGACCCAAAGCACTTACTTGGCCGCACTTTTTATTAATTACCAAAATCACAAGCGGCTAATCCTCAACGACCCAGTGCGCCTACTTGGCTGAGCTTTTCTTTATTTATTAATTACCAAAATCCCAAGCGGCTAATCCCCAACGACCCAGTGCACTAACTTGGCAGCCCTTTTGTTTATTTATTGTTAAGAAAAATCTTAAGCGGCTAATCCCCAACGACTTAATGCGCGTACTTGGCCACACTTTTTTTTATTTATTAATTACCAAAATCCCAAGCGGCTAATTCCCAACGACCCAGTGCGCTTACTTGGCCACACTTTTATTTTATTTACAAATAAGAAAAATCACAAGAGGCTAATTCCCAACGACCCAAAGCGCTTACTTGGCCACACTTTTATTTTATTTACAAATAAGAAAAATCTCGAGCGGCTTATCCCAAACGACACAGTGCGCTTACTTGGCCGCCCATTTTTTTATTTATTGTTAAGAAAAATCTCAAGCGGCTAATCCCCAACGACTTAATGCGCTTACTTGGCCGCACTTTTATTTTATTTATTAATTACCAAAATTCCAAGCGGCTAGTCCCCAACGACTCAGTGCGCTTACTTGGCCACACTTTTTTTTATTTATTAATAACCAAAATCCCAAGCGGCTAATTCCCAACGACCGAGTGCGCTAACTTGGCCGCCCTTTTTTTTATTTATTGTTAAGAAAAATCTCGAGTGGCTAATCCCCAACGACCCAAAGCACTTACTTGGCCGCACTTTCAATTAATTACCAAAATCTCAAGCGGCTAATCTCCAACGACCTAGTGCGCTTACTTGGCCGCACTTATATTTTATTTATTAATTACCAAAATTCCAAGCATCTAATCCCCAACGACCCAGTGCGCTAACTTGGCCGCACTTTTATTTTATTGATTAATAAGAAAAATCTCGAGTGGCTAATTCCCAACGACCCAAAGCACTTACTTGGCCGCACTTTCAATAAATTACCAAAATCTCAAGCGGCTAATCCCCAACGACCTAGTGCGCTTACTTGGCCGCACTTTTTTTTATTCATTAATTACCAAAATCCCAAGCGGCTTATCCCAAACGACCTAGTGCTCTTACTTAGCCGCCCTTTTTTTATTTAATGTTAAGACAAATCTTAAGCGGCTTATCCCCAACGACTTAATGCGTTTACTTGGCCACACTTTTTTTTATTTATTAATAACCAAAATCCCAAGCGGCTAATTTCCAACGACCCAGTGCACTTACTTGGCTGCACTTTTTTTTATTTATTAATTACCAAAATCCCAAGCGGCTAATCCCCAACAATTCAGTGCGCTAACTTGGCCGCACATTTATTTTATTTATTAATTACCAAAATCCCAAGCGGCTAATCCCCAACGACCCAGTGCGCTAACTTATCCACACTTTTATTTTATTTATTGATAAGAAAAATCTCAAGCGGCTAATCCCCAACGACCCAGTGCGCTTACTTGGCCGCACTTTTATTTCATTAATTAATAAGAAAAATCTTAAGCGGCTAATCCCCAACGACCTTGTGCGCTTACTTGGCCGCACTTTTATTTTATTTATAAATTACCAAAATCCCAAGCGGCTAATCCCCAACGACCCAGTGCGCTTACTTAGCCACACTTTTATTTTATTTATTGGTAAGAAAAATCTTAAGCGGCTAATCCCCAACGACCCAGTGCGCTTACTTGGCTGCACTTTTATTTTATTAATTAATAAGAAAAATCTTGAGCGGCTAATCCCCAACGACCCAGTGCGCTTACTTGGCCGCACTTTTATTTTATTTATTAATTACCTAAATCCCAAGCGGCTAATCCCCAACGACCCAGTGCGCTAACTTGGCCGCACATTTATTTTATTTATTGGTAAGAAAAAACTCAAGCAGCTAATCCCCAACGACCCAGTGCGCTTACCAGGCCACACTTTTTTTCATTTATTAATTACCTAAATCCCAAGCGGCTAATCCCCAACGACCCAGTGCGCTAACTTGGCCGCACATTTATTTTATTTATTAATAACCAAAATCCCAAGCGGCTTATCCCCAAAGACCCAGTGCGCTTACTTAGCCACACTTTTATTTTATTTATTGGTAAGAAAAATCTCAAGTGGCTAATTCCCAACGACCTCGTTCGCTTACTTGGCTGCACTTTTATTTTATTTATTATTAAGAAAAATCTCGAGTGGCTAATCCCCAACGACCCAAAGCAATTACTTGGCCGCACTTTTTATTAATTATCAAAATCTCAAGCGGCTAATTTCCATCGACCCAGTGCGCTTACTTGGCCACACTTTTATTTTATTTACAAATAAGATAAATCACAAGCGGCTAATTTTCAACGACCCAGTGCGCTTACTTGGCCAACATTTATTCTATTTACAAATAAGAAAAATCTTAAGCGGCTTATCCCAAACGACCCAGTGCGCTTACTTGGCCACACTTTTTCTTATTCATTAATAACCAAAATCCCAAGCGGCTAATCCCCAACAACTTAATGCGCTTACTTGGCTGCACTTTTCTTTATTTATTAATTACCAAAATTCCAAGCGGCTAATCCCCAACAATTCAGTGCGCTAACTTGGCCGCACATTTAATTTATTTATTAATTACCAAAATCCCAAGCGGCTAATCCCCAACGACCCAGTGCGCTAACTTATCCACACTTCTATTTTATTTATTGATAAGAAAAATCTCAAGCGGCTAATCCCCAACGACCCAGTGCGCTTACTTAGCCGCACTTTTATTTCATTAATTAATAAGAAAAGTCTTAAGCGGCTAATCCCCAACGACCTAGTGCGCTTACTTGGCCGCACTTTTATTTCATTTATTAATAAGCAAAATCCCAAGCGGCTAATTCCCAACGACCCAGTGCGCTAACTTAGCCGCACTTTTATTTTATTTATTAATAAAAAAAATCTCGAGTGGCTAATCCCGAACGACCCAAAGCACCTACTTGGTCGCACTTTTTATTAATTACCAAAATCTCAAGCGGCTAATCCCCAACGACCTAGTGCGCTTACTTGGCCGAAATTTTATTTTATTTACAAATAAGAAAAATCACAAACGGCTAATTCCCAACGACCCAAAGCGCTTACTTGGCCACACTTTCATTTTATTTACAAATGAGAAAAATCTCGAGCGGCTTATCCCAAACCACCCAGTGCGCTTACTTGGCCGCCCTTTTTTTTATTCATTGTTGAGAAAAATCTCAAGCGGCTAATCTCCAACAACTTAATGCGCTTACTTGGCCGCACTTTTATTTTATTTATTAATTACCAAAATTCCAAGCGGCTAATCCCCAACGACCCAGTGCGCTAACTTGGCCGCACTTTTATTTTATTAATTATTAAGAAAAATCTTAAGTGGCTAATCCCCAACGACCCAAAGCACTTACTTGGCCGCACTTTTTATTAATTACCAAAATCACAAGCGGCTAATCCCCAACGACCCAGTGCGCCTACTTGGCCGAGCTTTTTTTGATTTATTAATTACCAAAATCCCAAGCAGCTAATCCCCAACGACCCAGTGCGCTAACTTGGCGGCCCTTTTGTTTATTTATTGTTAAGAAAAATCTTAAGCGGCTAATCCCCAACGACTTAATGCGCGTACTTGGCCACACTTTTTTTTATTTATTAATCACCAAAATCCCAAGCGGCTAATTCCCAACGACCCAGTGCGCTTACTTTGCCACACTTTTATTTTATTTACAAATAAGAAAAATCACAAGCGGCTAATTCCCAACGACCCAAAGCGCTTACTTGGCCACACTTTTATTTTATTTACAAATAAGAAAAATCTCGAGCGGCTTATCCCAAACGACCCAGTGCGCTTACTTGGCCGCCCTTTTTTTTATTTATTGTTAAGAAAAATCTCAAGCAGGTAATCCCCAACGACTTAATGTGCTTACTTGGCCGCACTTTTATTTTATTTATTAATTACCAAAATCCCAAGCGGCTAATCCCCAACGACCCAGTGCGCTAACTTGGCCGCCCTTTTTTTTATTTATTGTTCAGAAAAATCTCAAGCGGCTCATTCCCAACGACTTAATGCGCTTACTTGGCCACTTTTTTTTTTATTTATTAATTACCAAAATCTTAAGCAGCTAATTCCCAACGACCCAGTGCGCTTACTTGGCCACACTTTAATTTTATTTACAAATAAGGAAAATCACAAGCGGCTAATTCCCAACGACCCAGTGCGCTAACTTGGCCACACTTTTATTTTATTTACAAATAAGAAAAATCTAAAGCGGCTAATCCCCAACGACCCAGTGCGCTTACTTGGCCGCCCTTTTTTTTAATTATTGTTAAGAAAAATCTCAAGTGGCTAATCCCCAACGACTTAATGCGCTTACTTGGCCACACTTTTTTTTATTTATTAATTACAAGAATCGCAAGCGGCTAAATCCCAACGACCCAGTGCGCTTACTTGGCCACACTTTTATTTTATTTACAAATAAGGAAAATCACAAGCGGCTAATTATCAACGACTAAATGCGCTTACTTGGCCACATTTTTTTTTATTTATTAATTACCAAAATTCCAAGCGGCTAATTCCCAACGACCCAGTGCGCTTACTTGGCTGCACTTTTCTTTATTTATTAATTACCAAAATCCCAAGCAGCTAATCCCCAACGACCCAGTGCGCTAACTTGGCCGCACTTTTATTTTATTTATTAATTACCAAAATTCCAAGCAGCTAATCCCCAACGACCCAGTGCGCCAACTTGGCCGCCTTTTTTTTCATTTATTGTTAAGAAAAATCTTAAGCGGCTAATCCCCAACGACTTAATGCGCTTACTTGGCCGCACTTTTTTTTTATTTATTAAGTACCAAAATCTCGAGTGGCTAATTCCCAACGACCCAGTGCGCTTACTTGGCCACACTTTTATTTTATTCATTAATTACCAAAATTCCAAGCAGCTAATCCCCAACGACTCAGTGCGCTAACTTGGCCGCCTTTTTTTTTATTTATTGTTGAGAAAAGTCTCAAGCGGCTTATCCCAAACGACACAGTGCGCTTACTTGGCCGCCCTTTTTTTATTTATTGTTGAGAAAAATCTTAAGCGGCTTATCTCCAACGACTTAATGCGCTTACTTGGCCACACTTTTTTTCATTTATTCATACCCAAATTCCCAAGCGGCTAATTCCCAACGACCCAGTGCGCTTACTTGGCTGCACTTTTTTTTATTTATTAATTACCAAAATCCCAAGCGTCTAATCCCCAACAATTCAGTGCAATAATTTGGCCGCACATTCATTTTATTTATTAATTACCAAAATCCCAAGCGGCTAATCCCCAACGACCCAGTGCGCTAACTTATTCACACTTTTATTTTATTTATTGATAAGAAAAATCTCAAGCGGCTAATCCCCAACGACCCAGTGCGCTTACTTGGCCGCACTTTTATTTCATTAATTAATAAGAAAAATCTTAAGCGGCTAATCCCCAACAACCTAGTGCGCTTACTTGGCCGCACTTTTATTTTATTTATAAATTACCAAAATCCCAAGCAGCTAATCCCCAACGACCCAGTGCGCTAACTTAGCCGCACTTTTATTTTATTTATTAATAAAAAAAATCTCAAGTGGCTAATCCCCAACGACCCAAAGCACTTACTTGGCCGCACTTTTTATTAATTACCAAAATCTCAAGCGGCTAATCCCCAACGACCTAGTGCGCCTACTTGGCCGCACTTTTATTTTATTTATTAATTACCAAAATCCCAAGTGGCTTATCCCCAAAGACCCAGTGCGCTTACTTCGCCACACTTTTATTTTATTTATTAATTACTAAAATCCCAAGCGGCTAATCCCCAACGACCCAGTGCGCTAACTTGGCCACACGTTTATTTTATTTATTAATTACTAAAATCCCAAGCGGCTTATCCCCAAAGATCCAGTGCGCTTACTTCGCCACACTTTTATTTTATTTATTAATAAGAAAAATCTCAAGCGGCTAATCTCCAACGACCCAGTGCGCTTACTAGGCCACACTTTTTTTTAATTACCAAAATCACAAGCGGCTAATCCCCAACGACCCAGTGCGCCTACTTGACCGAGCTTTTCTTTATTTATTAATTACCAAAATCCCAAGCGGCTAATCCCCAACGACCCAGTGCGCTAACTTGGCCGCACATTTATTTTATTTATTAATTACCAAAATTCCAAGCGGCTTATTCCCAAAGACCCAGTGCGCTTACTTAGCCACACTTTTATTTTATTTATTGATAAGAAAAATCTCAAGCGGCTAATTCCCAACGACCCAGTGCGCTAACTTGGCCGCACATTTATTTTATTAATTGGTAAGAAAAAACTCAAGCAGCTAATCCCCAACGACCTAGTGCGCTTACTTGGCCGTACTTTTATTTTATTTATTGGTGAAAAAAAATCTCAAGCGGCTAATCCCTAACGACCTAGTGCGCTTACTTGGCAGCACTTTTGTTTTATTTATTATTAAGAAAAATCTCGAGTGGCTAATCCCCAACGACCCAAAGCACTTACTTGGCCGCACTTTTTATTAATTACCAGAATCTCAAGCGGCTAATCCCCAACGACCTAGTGCGCTTACTTGGCCGCACTTTTATTTTATTTATTAATTACCTAAATCCCAAGCTGCTAATCCCCAACGACCCAGTGCGCTAACTTGGCCGCACATTTATTTTATTTATTGGTAAGAAAAAACTCAAGCAGCTAATTCCCAACGACCTAGTGCGCTTACTTGGCCGTACTTTTATTTTATTTATATGTAAGAAAAATCTCAAGCGGCTAATCACCAACGACCTAGTGCGCTTACTTGGCAGCACTTTTGTTTATTTATTATTAAGAAAAATCTTGAGTGGCTAATCCCCAACGACCCAAAGCACTTACTTGGCCGCACTTTTTATTAATTACCAAAATCTCAAGCGGCTAATCCCCAACGACCTAGTGCGCTTACTTAGCCGCACTTTTATTTTATTTATTAATTACCAAAATCCCAAGCGGCTAATCCTCAACGACCCAAAGCACTTACTTGGACGCACTTTTTATTAATTACCAAAATCTCAAGCGGCTAATCCCCAACGACCTAGTGCGCTTACTTGGCCGCACTTTTATTTTATTTATTAATTACCAAAATTCCAAGCGGCTAATCCCCAACGACCCAGTGCGCTAACTTGGCCGCCCTTTTTTTTATTTATTGTTAAAAAAATTCTCAAGCGGCTAATCCCCAACGACTTAATGCGCTTACTTGGCCACACTTTTTTTTATTTATCAATTACTAAAATCCCAAGCGGCTAATTCCCAACGACCCAGTGCGCTTACTTGGCCACACTTTTATTTTATTAACAAATAAGAAAAATCACAAGCGGCTAATTCCCAACGACCCAAAGCACTTACTTGGCCGCACTTTTTATTAATTATCAAAATCACAAGCAGCTAATCCCCAACGACCCAGTGCGCCTACTTGGCCGAGCTTTTTTTTATTTATTAATTACCAAAATCTCAAGAGGCTAATCCCCAACGACCCAGTGCGCTAACTTGGCCGCACATTTATTTTATTTATTAATTACCAAAATCCCAAGCGGCTTATCCCCAAAGACCCAGTGCGCTTACTTAGCCACACTTTTATTTTATTTATTGATAAGAAAAATCTCAAGCGGCTAATTCCTAACGACCCAGTGCGCTTACCAGGCCACACTTTTTTTCATTTATTAATTACCTAAATCCCAAGCGGCTAATCCCCAACGACCCAGTGCGCTAACTTGGCCGCACATTTACTTTATTTATTAATAACCAAAATCCCAAGCGGCTTATCCCCAAAGACCCAGTGCGCTTACTTAGCCACACTTTTATTTTATTTATTGTTAAGAAAAATCTCGAGTGGCTAATCCCCAACGACCTCGTTCGCTTACTTGGCTGCACTTTTATTTTATTTATTATTAAGAAAAATTTCGAGTGGCTAATCCCCAACGACCCAAAGCAATTACTTGGCCGCACTTTTTATTAATTACCAAAATCTCAAGCGGCTAATTTCCATCAACCCAGTGCGCTTACTTGGCCACACTTTTATTTTATTTACAAATAAGATAAATCACAAGCGGCTAATTTCCAACGACCCAGTGCGCTTACTTGGCCAACATTTATTTTATTTACAAATAAGAAAAATCTTAAGCGGCTTATCCCAAACGACCCAGTGCGCTTACTTGGCTGCACTTTTCTTTATTTATTAATTACCAAAATCCCAAGCGGCTAATCCCCAACAATTCAGTGCGCTAACTTGGCCGCACATTTATATTATTTATTAATTACCAAAATCCCAAGCGGCTAATACCCAACGACCCAGTGCGCTAACTTATCTACACTTCTATTTTATTTATTAATAAGAAAAATCTCAAGCGGCTAATCCCCAACGACCCAGTGCGCTTACTTAGCCGCACTTTTATTTCATTAATTAATAAGAAAAGTCTTAAGCGGCTAATCCCCAACGACCTAGTGCGCTTACTTGGCCGCACTTTTATTTTATTTATTAATTAGCAAAATCCCAAGCGGCTAATCCCCAACGACCCAGTGCGCTAACTTAGCCGCACTTTTATTTTATTTATTAATAAAAAAAATCTCAAGTGGCTAATCCCCAACGACCCAAAGCACCTACTTGGTCGCACTTTTTATTAATTACCAAAATCTCAAGCGGCTAATCCCCAACGACCTAGTGCGCTTACTTGGCCGCACTTTTATTTTATTTATTAATTACCAAAATTCCAAGTGGCTAATCCCCAACGACCCAGTGCGCTAACTTGGCCGCCCTTTTTTTTATTTATTGTTAAAAAAAATCTCAAGCGGCTAATCCCCAACGACTTAATGCGCTTACTTGGCCACACTTTTTTTTATTTATTAATTACCAAAATCCCAAGCGGCTAATACCCAACGACCCAGTGCGCTTACTTGGCCGAAATTTTATTTTATTCACAAATAAGAAAAATCACAAACGGATAATTCCCAACGACCCAAAGCGCTTACTTGGCCACACTTTCATTTTATTTACAAATGAGAAAAATCTCGAGCGGCTTATCCCAAACCACCCAGTGCGCTTACTTGGCCGCCCTTTTTTTTATTCAATGTTGAGTAAAATCTCAAGCGCATAATCCCCAACGACTTAATGCGCTTACTTGGCCGCACTTTTATTTTATTTATTAATTACCAAAATTCCAAGCGGCTAATCCCCAACGACCCAGTGCGCTTACTTGGCCGCACTTTTATTTTATTAATTATTAAAAAAAATCTCGAGTGGCTAATCCTCAACGACCCAAAGCACTTACTTGGCCGCACTTTTTATTAATTACCAAAATCACAAGCGGCTAATCCTCAACGACCCAGTGCGCCTACTTGGCCGAGCTTTTCTTTATTTATTAATTACCAAAATCCCAAGCGGCTAATCCCCAACGACCCAGTGCACTAACTTGGCAGCCCTTTTGTTTATTTATTGTTAAGAAAAATCTTAAGCGGCTAATCCCCAACGACTTAATGCGCGTACTTGGCCACACTTTTTTTTATTTATTAATTACCAAAATCCCAAGCGGCTAATTCCCAACGACCCAGTGCGCTTACTTGGCCACACTTTTATTTTATTTACAAATAAGAAAAATCACAAGAGGCTAATTCCCAACGACCCAAAGCGCTTACTTGGCCACACTTTTATTTTATTTACAAATAAGAAAAATCTCGAGCGGCTTATCCCAAACGACACAGTGCGCTTACTTGGCCGCCCATTTTTTTATTTATTGTTAAGAAAAATCTCAAGCGGCTAATCCCCAACGACTTAATGCGCTTACTTGGCCGCACTTTTATTTTATTTATTAATTACCAAAATTCCAAGCGGCTAGTCCCCAACGACTCAGTGCGCTTACTTGGCCACACTTTTTTTTATTTATTAATAACCAAAATCCCAAGCGGCTAATTCCCAACGACCGAGTGCGCTAACTTGGCCGCCCTTTTTTTTATTTATTGTTAAGAAAAATCTCGAGTGGCTAATCCCCAACGACCCAAAGCACTTACTTGGCCGCACTTTCAATTAATTACCAAAATCTCAAGCGGCTAATCTCCAACGACCTAGTGCGCTTACTTGGCCGCACTTATATTTTATTTATTAATTACCAAAATTCCAAGCATCTAATCCCCAACGACCCAGTGCGCTAACTTGGCCGCACTTTTATTTTATTGATTAATAAGAAAAATCTCGAGTGGCTAATTCCCAACGACCCAAAGCACTTACTTGGCCGCACTTTCAATAAATTACCAAAATCTCAAGCGGCTAATCCCCAACGACCTAGTGCGCTTACTTGGCCGCACTTTTTTTTATTCATTAATTACCAAAATCCCAAGCGGCTTATCCCAAACGACCCAGTGCTCTTACTTAGCCGCCCTTTTTTTATTTAATGTTAAGACAAATCTTAAGCGGCTTATCCCCAACGACTTAATGCGTTTACTTGGCCACACTTTTTTTTATTTATTAATAACCAAAATCCCAAGCGGCTAATTCCCAACGACCCAGTGCACTTACTTGGCTGCACTTTTTTTTATTTATTAATTACCAAAATCCCAAGCGGCTAATCCCCAACAATTCAGTGCGCTAACTTGGCCGCACATTTATTTTATTTATTAATTACCAAAATTCCAAGTGGCTAATCCCCAACGACCCAGTGCGCTAACTTGGCCGCCCTTTTTTTTATTTATTGTTAAAAAAAATCTCAAGCGGCTAATCCCCAACGACTTAATGCGCTTACTTGGCCACACTTTTTTTTATTTATTAATTACCAAAATCCCAAGCGGCTAATACCCAACGACCCAGTGCGCTTACTTTGCCGAAATTTTATTTTATTCACAAATAAGAAAAATCACAAACGGATAATTCCCAACGACCCAAAGCGCTTACTTGGCCACACTTTCATTTTATTTACAAATGAGAAAAATCTCGAGCGGCTTATCCCAAACCACCCAGTGCGCTTACTTGGCCGCCCTTTTTTTTATTCAATGTTGAGTAAAATCTCAAGCGCATAATCCCCAACGACTTAATGCGCTTACTTGGCCGCACTTTTATTTTATTTATTAATTACCAAAATTCCAAGCGGCTAATCCCCAACGACCCAGTGCGCTTACTTGGCCGCACTATTATTTTATTAATTATTAAAAAAAATCTCGAGTGGCTAATCCTCAACGACCCAAAGCACTTACTTGGCCGCACTTTTTATTAATTACCAAAATCACAAGCGGCTAATCCTCAACGACCCAGTGCGCCTACTTGGCTGAGCTTTTCTTTATTTATTAATTACCAAAATCCCAAGCGGCTAATCCCCAACGACCCAGTGCACTAACTTGGCAGCCCTTTTGTTTATTTATTGTTAAGAAAAATCTTAAGCGGCTAATCCCCAACGACTTAATGCGCGTACTTGGCCACACTTTTTTTTATTTATTAATTACCAAAATCCCAAGCGGCTAATTCCCAACGACCCAGTGCGCTTACTTGGCCACACTTTTATTTTATTTACAAATAAGAAAAATCACAAGAGGCTAATTCCCAACGACCCAAAGCGCTTACTTGGCCACACTTTTATTTTATTTACAAATAAGAAAAATCTCGAGCGGCTTATCCCAAACGACACAGTGCGCTTACTTGGCCGCCCATTTTTTTATTTATTGTTAAGAAAAATCTCAAGCGGCTAATCCCCAACGACTTAATGCGCTTACTTGGCCGCACTTTTATTTTATTTATTAATTACCAAAATTCCAAGCGGCTAGTCCCCAACGACTCAGTGCGCTTACTTGGCCACACTTTTTTTTATTTATTAATAACCAAAATCCCAAGCGGCTAATTCCCAACGACCGAGTGCGCTAACTTGGCCGCCCTTTTTTTTATTTATTGTTAAGAAAAATCTCGAGTGGCTAATCCCCAACGACCCAAAGCACTTACTTGGCCGCACTTTCAATTAATTACCAAAATCTCAAGCGGCTAATCTCCAACGACCTAGTGCGCTTACTTGGCCGCACTTATATTTTATTTATTAATTACCAAAATTCCAAGCATCTAATCCCCAACGACCCAGTGCGCTAACTTGGCCGCACTTTTATTTTATTGATTAATAAGAAAAATCTCGAGTGGCTAATTCCCAACGACCCAAAGCACTTACTTGGCCGCACTTTCAATAAATTACCAAAATCTCAAGCGGCTAATCCCCAACGACCTAGTGCGCTTACTTGGCCGCACTTTTTTTTATTCATTAATTACCAAAATCCCAAGCGGCTTATCCCAAACGACCTAGTGCTCTTACTTAGCCGCCCTTTTTTTATTTAATGTTAAGACAAATCTTAAGCGGCTTATCCCCAACGACTTAATGCGTTTACTTGGCCACACTTTTTTTTATTTATTAATAACCAAAATCCCAAGCGGCTAATTTCCAACGACCCAGTGCACTTACTTGGCTGCACTTTTTTTTATTTATTAATTACCAAAATCCCAAGCGGCTAATCCCCAACAATTCAGTGCGCTAACTTGGCCGCACATTTATTTTATTTATTAATTACCAAAATCCCAAGCGGCTAATCCCCAACGACCCAGTGCGCTAACTTATCCACACTTTTATTTTATTTATTGATAAGAAAAATCTCAAGCGGCTAATCCCCAACGACCCAGTGCGCTTACTTGGCCGCACTTTTATTTCATTAATTAATAAGAAAAATCTTAAGCGGCTAATCCCCAACGACCTTGTGCGCTTACTTGGCCGCACTTTTATTTTATTTATAAATTACCAAAATCCCAAGCGGCTAATCCCCAACGACCCAGTGCGCTTACTTAGCCACACTTTTATTTTATTTATTGGTAAGAAAAATCTTAAGCGGCTAATCCCCAACGACCCAGTGCGCTTACTTGGCTGCACTTTTATTTTATTAATTAATAAGAAAAATCTTGAGCGGCTAATCCCCAACGACCCAGTGCGCTTACTTGGCCGCACTTTTATTTTATTTATTAATTACCTAAATCCCAAGCGGCTAATCCCCAACGACCCAGTGCGCTAACTTGGCCGCACATTTATTTTATTTATTGGTAAGAAAAAACTCAAGCAGCTAATCCCCAACGACCCAGTGCGCTTACCAGGCCACACTTTTTTTCATTTATTAATTACCTAAATCCCAAGCGGCTAATCCCCAACGACCCAGTGCGCTAACTTGGCCGCACATTTATTTTATTTATTAATAACCAAAATCCCAAGCGGCTTATCCCCAAAGACCCAGTGCGCTTACTTAGCCACACTTTTATTTTATTTATTGGTAAGAAAAATCTCAAGTGGCTAATTCCCAACGACCTCGTTCGCTTACTTGGCTGCACTTTTATTTTATTTATTATTAAGAAAAATCTCGAGTGGCTAATCCCCAACGACCCAAAGCAATTACTTGGCCGCACTTTTTATTAATTATCAAAATCTCAAGCGGCTAATTTCCATCGACCCAGTGCGCTTACTTGGCCACACTTTTATTTTATTTACAAATAAGATAAATCACAAGCGGCTAATTTTCAACGACCCAGTGCGCTTACTTGGCCAACATTTATTCTATTTACAAATAAGAAAAATCTTAAGCGGCTTATCCCAAACGACCCAGTGCGCTTACTTGGCCACACTTTTTCTTATTCATTAATAACCAAAATCCCAAGCGGCTAATCCCCAACAACTTAATGCGCTTACTTGGCTGCACTTTTCTTTATTTATTAATTACCAAAATTCCAAGCGGCTAATCCCCAACAATTCAGTGCGCTAACTTGGCCGCACATTTAATTTATTTATTAATTACCAAAATCCCAAGCGGCTAATCCCCAACGACCCAGTGCGCTAACTTATCCACACTTCTATTTTATTTATTGATAAGAAAAATCTCAAGCGGCTAATCCCCAACGACCCAGTGCGCTTACTTAGCCGCACTTTTATTTCATTAATTAATAAGAAAAGTCTTAAGCGGCTAATCCCCAACGACCTAGTGCGCTTACTTGGCCGCACTTTTATTTCATTTATTAATAAGCAAAATCCCAAGCGGCTAATTCCCAACGACCCAGTGCGCTAACTTAGCCGCACTTTTATTTTATTTATTAATAAAAAAAATCTCGAGTGGCTAATCCCGAACGACCCAAAGCACCTACTTGGTCGCACTTTTTATTAATTACCAAAATCTCAAGCGGCTAATCCCCAACGACCTAGTGCGCTTACTTGGCCGAAATTTTATTTTATTTACAAATAAGAAAAATCACAAACGGCTAATTCCCAACGACCCAAAGCGCTTACTTGGCCACACTTTCATTTTATTTACAAATGAGAAAAATCTCGAGCGGCTTATCCCAAACCACCCAGTGCGCTTACTTGGCCGCCCTTTTTTTTATTCATTGTTGAGAAAAATCTCAAGCGGCTAATCTCCAACAACTTAATGCGCTTACTTGGCCGCACTTTTATTTTATTTATTAATTACCAAAATTCCAAGCGGCTAATCCCCAACGACCCAGTGCGCTAACTTGGCCGCACTTTTATTTTATTAATTATTAAGAAAAATCTTAAGTGGCTAATCCCCAACGACCCAAAGCACTTACTTGGCCGCACTTTTTATTAATTACCAAAATCACAAGCGGCTAATCCCCAACGACCCAGTGCGCCTACTTGGCCGAGCTTTTTTTGATTTATTAATTACCAAAATCCCAAGCAGCTAATCCCCAACGACCCAGTGCGCTAACTTGGCGGCCCTTTTGTTTATTTATTGTTAAGAAAAATCTTAAGCGGCTAATCCCCAACGACTTAATGCGCGTACTTGGCCACACTTTTTTTTATTTATTAATCACCAAAATCCCAAGCGGCTAATTCCCAACGACCCAGTGCGCTTACTTTGCCACACTTTTATTTTATTTACAAATAAGAAAAATCACAAGCGGCTAATTCCCAACGACCCAAAGCGCTTACTTGGCCACACTTTTATTTTATTTACAAATAAGAAAAATCTCGAGCGGCTTATCCCAAACGACCCAGTGCGCTTACTTGGCCGCCCTTTTTTTTATTTATTGTTAAGAAAAATCTCAAGCAGGTAATCCCCAACGACTTAATGTGCTTACTTGGCCGCACTTTTATTTTATTTATTAATTACCAAAATTCCAAGCGGCTAATCCCCAACGACCCAGTGCGCTAACTTGGTCGCACTTTTATTTTATTAATTATTAAGAAAAATCTCGAGTGGCTAATTCCCAACGACCGAGTGCGCTAACTTGGCCGCCCTTTTTTTTATTTATTGTTAAGAAAAATCTCGAGTGGCTAATCCCCAACGACCCAAAGCACTTACTTGGCCGCACTTTCAATTAATTACCAAAATCTCAAGCGGCTAATCTCCAACGACCTAGTGCGCTTACTTGGCTGCACTTATATTTTATTCATTAATTACCGAAATTCCAAGCGGCTAATCCCCAACGACCCAGTGCGCTAACTTGGCCGCACTTTTATTTTATTGATTAATAAGAAAAATCTCGAGTGGCTAATCCTAAACGACCCAAAGCACTTACTTGGCCGCACTTTTTATTAATTACCAAAATCACAAGCGGCTAATCCCCAACGACTCAGTGCGCCTACTTGGCCGAGCTTTTTTTTATTTATTAATTACCAAAATCCCAAGCAGCTAATCCCCAACGACCCAGTGCGCTAACTTGGCGGCCCTTTTGTTTATTTATTGTTAAGAAAAATCTTAAGCGGCTAATCCCCAACGACTTAATGCGCGTACTTGGCCACACTTTTTTTTATTTATTAATTACCAAAATCCCAAGCGGCTAATTCCCAACGACCCAGTGCGCTTACTTGGCCACACTTTTATTTTATTTACAAATAAGAAAAATCACAAGCGGCTAATTCCCAACGATCCAAAGCGCTTACTTGGCCACACTTTTATTTTATTTACAAATAAGAAAAATCTCGAGCGGCTTATCCCAAACGACCCAGTGCGCTTACTTGTCCGCCCTTTTTTTTATTTATTGTTAAGAAAAATCTCAAGCGGCTAATCCCCAACGACTTAATGCGCTTACTTGGCCGCACTTTTATTTTATTTATTAATTACCAAAATTCCAAGTGGCTAGTCCCCAACGACTCAGTGCGCTTACTTGGCCACACTTTTTTTTATTTATTAATAACCAAAATCCCAAGTGGCTAATTCCCAACGACCGAGTGCGCTAACTTGGCCGCCCTTTTTTTTATTTATTGTTAAGAAAAATCTCGAGTGGCTAATCCCCAACGACCCAAAGCACTTACTTGGCCGCACTTTCAATTAATTACCAAAATCTCAAGCGGCTAATCTCCAACGACCTAGTGCGCTTACTTGCCCGCACTTATATTTTATTTATTAATTACCGAAATTCCAAGCGGCTAATCCCCAACGACCCAGTGCGCTAACTTGGCCGCACTTTTATTTTATTGATTAATGAGAAAAATCTCGAGTGGCTAATCCCAAACGACCCAAAGCACTTACTTGGCCGCACTTTCAATAAATTACCAAAATCTCAAGCGGCTAATCCCCAACGACCTAGTGCGCTTACTTGGCCGCACTTTTTTTTATTTATTAATTACCAAAATCCCAAGCGGCTTATCCCAAACGAGCCAGTGCTCTTACTTGGCCGCCCTTTTTTTATTTATTGTTAAGAAAAATCTTAAGCGGCTTATCCCCAACGACTTAATGCGTTTACTTGGCCACACTTTTTTTTATTTATTAATAACCAAAATCCCAAGCGGCTAATTCCCAACGACCCAGTGCGCTTACTTGGCTGCACTTTTTTTTATTTATTAATTACCAAAATCCCAAGCGGCTAATCCCCAACAATTCAGTGCGCTAACTTGGCCGCACATTCATTTTATTTATTAATTACCAAAATCCCAAGCGGCTAATCCCCAACGACCCAGTGCGCTAACTTATCCACACTTTTATTTCATTTATTGATAAGAAAAATCTCAAGCGGCTAATCCCCAACGACCCAGTGCTCTTACTTGGCCGCACTTTTATTTCATTAATTAATAAGAAAAATCTTAAGCGGCTAATCCCCAACGACCTTGTGCGCTTACTTGGCCGCACTTTCATTTTATTTACAAATTACCAAAATTCCAAGCGGCTAATCCCCAACGACCCAGTGCGCTTACTTAGCCACACTTTCATTTTATTTATTGGTAAGAAAAATCTCAAGCAGCTAATCCCCAACGACCCAGTGCGCTTACTTGGCTGCACTTTTATTTCATTAATTAATAAGAAAAATCTTGAGCGGCTAATCCCCAACGACCCAGTGCGCTTACTTGGCCGCACTTTTATTTTATTTATTAATTACCTAAATCCCAAGCGGCTAATCCCCAACGACCCAGTGCGCTAACTTGGCCGCACATTTATTTTATTCATTGGTAAAAAAAAACTCAAGCAGCTAATCCCCAACGACCTAGTGCGCTTACTTGGCCGTACTTTGATTTTATTTATTGGTAAGAAAAATCTCAAGCGGCTAATCCCCAACGACCTAGTGCGCTTACTTGGCAGCACTTTTGTTTTATTTATTATTAAGAAAAATCTCGAGTGGCTAATCCCCAACGACCCAAAGCACTTACTTGGCCGCACTTTTTATTAATTACCAAAATCTCAAGCGGCTAATCCCCAACGACCTAGTGCGCTTACTTAGCCGCACTTTTATTTTATTTATTAATTACCAAAATCCCAAGCGGCTAATCCTCAACGACCCAGAGCACTTACTTGGCCGCACTTTTTATTAATTACCAAAATTTCAAGCGGCTAATCCTCAACGACCTAGTGCGCTTACTTGGCCGCACTTTTATTTTATTTATAAATTACCAAAATTCCAAGCGGCTAATCCTCAACGACCCAGTGCGCTAACTTGGCCGCCCTTTTTGTTATTTATTGTTAAGAAAAATCTCAAGCGGCTAATCCCCAACGACCTAAAGCACTTACTTGGCCACCCTTTTTTTTATTTATTAATTACCAAAATCCTAAGCGGCTGATTTCCATCGACCCAGTGCGCTTACTTGGCCACACTTTCATTTTATTTACAAATGAAAAAAATCACAAGCGGCTAATTCCCAACGACCCAGTGCCCTTACTTGGCAACACTTTTTTTTATTTATTAATAACCAAAATCCCAAGCGGCTAATTCCCAACGACCCAGTGCGCTAACTTGGCCGCCCTTTTTTTTATTTATTGTTAAGAAAAATCTCGAGTGGCTAATCCCCAACGACCCAAAGCACTTACTTGGCCGCACTTTCAATTAATTACCAAAATCTCAAGCGGCTAATCTCCAACGACCTAGTGCGCTTACTTTGCCGCACTTTTATTTTATTCATTAATTACCAAAATTCCAAGCGGCTAATCCCCAACGACCCAGTGCGCTAACTTGGCCGCACTTTTATTTTATTAATTAATAAGAAAAATCTCGAGTGGCTAATTTCCAACGACCCAAAGCACTTACTTGGCCGCACTTTCAATTAATTACCAAAATTCCAAGCGGCTAATCCCCAACGACCCAGTGCGCTTACTTGGCTGCACTTTTCTTTATTTATTATTTACCAAAATCCCAAGCGGCTAATTCCCAACAATTCAGTGCGCTAACTTGGCCGCACATTCATTTTATTTATTAATTACCAGAATCCCAAGCGGCTAATCCCCAACGACCCAGTGCGCTAACTTATCTACACTTTTATTTCATTGATTGATAAGAAAAATCTCGAGCGGCTAATCCCCAACGACCCAGTGCGCTTACTTGGCCGCACTTTTATTTCATTAATTAATAAGAAAAATCTTAAGCGGCTAATTCTCAACGACCTAGTGCGCTTACTTGGCCGCACTTTTATTTTATTTATAAATTACCAAAATCCCAAGCGGCTAATCCCCAACGACCCAGTGCGCTTACTTGGCTGCACTTTTATTTCATTTATTAATAAAAAAAATCTCGAGTGGCTAATCCCAAACGACTCAAAGCACTTACTTGGCCGCACTTTTTATTAATTACCAAAATCTCAAGCGGCTAATCCCCAACGACCTAGTGCGCTTACTTGGCCGCACTTTTATTTTATTTATTAATTACCAAAATTCCAAGCGGCTAATCCCCAACGACCCAGTGCGCTAACTTGGCCGCCCTTTTTTTTATTTATTGTTAAAAAAATTCTCAAGCTGCTAATCCCCAACGACTTAATGCGCTTACTTGGCCACACTTTTTTTTATTTATTAATTACCAAAATCCCAAGCGGCTAATTCCCAACGACCCAGTGCGCTTACTTGGCCACACTTTTATTTTATTTACAAATAAGAAAAATCTTAAGCGGCTAATCCCCAACGACCTTGTGCGCTTACTTGGCCGCACTTTTATTTTATTTATAAATTACCAAAATCCCAAGCGGCTAATCCCCAACGACCCAGTGCGCTTACTTAGCCACACTTTTATTTTATTTATTGGTAAGAAAAATCTTAAGCAGCTAATCCCCAACGACCCAGTGCGCTTACTTGGCTGCACTTTTATTTCATTAATTAATAAGAAAAATCTTGAGCGGCTAATCCCCAACGACCCAGTGCGCTTACTTGGCCGCACTTTTATTTTATTTATTAATTACCTAAATCCCAAGCGGCTAATCCCCAACGACCCAGTGCGCTAACTTGGCCGCACATTTATTTTATTCATTGGTAAAAAAAAACTCAAGCAGCTAATCCCCAACGACCTAGTGCGCTTACTTGGCCGTACTTTGATTTTATTTATTGGTAAGAAAAATCTCAAGCGGCTAATCCCCAACGACCTAGTGCGCTTACTTGGCAGCACTTTTGTTTTATTTATTATTAAGAAAAATCTCGAGTGGCTAATCCCCAACGACCCAAAGCACTTACTTGGCCGCACTTTTTATTAATTACCAAAATCTCAAGCGGCTAATCCCCAACGACCTAGTGCGCTTACTTGGCCGCACTTTTATTTTATTTATTAATTACCAAAATCCCAAACGGCTAATCCTCAACGACCCAGAGCACTTACTTGGCCGCACTTTTTATTAATTACCAAAATTTCAAGCGGCTAATCCTCAACGACCTAGTGCGCTTACTTGGCCGCACTTTTATTTTATTTATAAATTACCAAAATTCCAAGCGGCTAATCCTCAACGACCCAGTGCGCTAACTTGGCCGCCCTTTTTGTTATTTATTGTTAAGAAAAATCTCAAGCGGCTAATCCCCAACGACCTAAAGCACTTACTTGGCCACCCTTTTTTTTATTTATTAATTACCAAAATCCTAAGCGGCTGATTTCCATCGACCCAGTGCGCTTACTTGGCCACACTTTCATTTTATTTACAAATGAAAAAAATCACAAGCGGCTAATTCCCAACGACCCAGTGCCCTTACTTGGCAACACTTTTTTTTATTTATTAATAACCAAAATCCCAAGCGGCTAATTCCCAACGACCCAGTGCGCTAACTTGGCCGCCCTTTTTTTTATTTATTGTTAAGAAAAATCTCGAGTGGCTAATCCCCAACGACCCAAAGCACTTACTTGGCCGCACTTTCAATTAATTACCAAAATCTCAAGCGGCTAATCTCCAACGACCTAGTGCGCTTACTTGGCCGCACTTTTATTTCATTAATTAATAAGAAAAATCTTAAGCGGCTAATTCTCAACGACCTAGTGCGCTTACTTGGCCGCACTTTTATTTTATTTATAAATTACCAGAATCCCAAGCGGCTAATCCCCAACGACCCAGTGCGCTAACTTATCTACACTTTTATTTCATTGATTGATAAGAAAAATCTCGAGCGGCTAATCCCCAACGACCCAGTGCGCTTACTTGGCCGCACTTTTATTTCATTAATTAATAAGAAAAATCTTAAGCGGCTAATTCTCAACGACCTAGTGCGCTTACTTGGCCGCACTTTTATTTTATTTATAAATTACCAAAATCCCAAGCGGCTAATCCCCAACGACCCAGTGCGCTTACTTGGCTGCACTTTTATTTCATTTATTAATAAAAAAAATCTCGAGTGGCTAATCCCAAACGACTCAAAGCACTTACTTGGCCGCACTTTTTATTAATTACCAAAATCTCAAGCGGCTAATCCCCAACGACCTAGTGCGCTTACTTGGCCGCACTTTTATTTTATTTATTAATTACCAAAATTCCAAGCGGCTCATCCCCAACGACCCAGTGCGCTAACTTGGCCGCCCTTTTTTTTATTTATTGTTAAAAAAATTCTCAAGCTGCTAATCCCCAACGACTTAATGCGCTTACTTGGCCACACTTTTTTTTATTTATTAATTACCAAAATCCCAAGCGGCTAATTCCCAACGACCCAGTGCGCTTACTTGGCCACACTTTTATTTTATTTACAAATAAGAAAAATCTTAAGCGGCTAATCCCCAACGACCTTGTGCGCTTACTTGGCCGCACTTTTATTTTATTTATAAATTACCAAAATCCCAAGCGGCTAATCCCCAACGACCCAGTGCGCTTACTTAGCCACACTTTTATTTTATTTATTGGTAAGAAAAATCTTAAGCGGCTAATCCCCAACGACCCAGTGCGCTTACTTGGCTGCACTTTTATTTTATTAATTAATAAGAAAAATCTTGAGCGGCTAATCCCCAACGACCCAGTGCGCTTACTTGGCCGCACTTTTATTTTATTTATTAATTACCTAAATCCCAAGCGGCTAATCCCCAAAGACCCAGTGCGCTAACTTGGCCGCACATTTATTTTATTTATTGGTAAGAAAAAACTCAAGCAGCTAATCCCCAACGACCCAGTGCGCTTACCAGGCCACACTTTTTTTCATTTATTAATTACCTAAATCCCAAGCGGCTAATCCCCAACGACCCAGTGCGCTAACTTGGCCGCACATTTATTTTATTTATTAATAACCAAAATCCCAAGCGGCTTATCCCCAAAGACCCAGTGCGCTTACTTAGCGACACTTTTATTTTATTTATTGGTAAGAAAAATCTCAAGTGGCTAATTCCCAACGACCTCGTTCGCTTACTTGGCTGCACTTTTATTTTATTTATTATTAAGAAAAATCTCGAGTGGCTAATCCCCAACGACCCAAAGCAATTACTTGGCCGCACTTTTTATTAATTATCAAAATCTCAAGCGGCTAATTTCCATCGACCCAGTGCGCTTACTTGGCCACACTTTTATTTTATTTACAAATAAGATAAATCACAAGCGGCTAATTTTCAACGACCCAGTGCGCTTACTTGGCCAACATTTATTCTATTTACAAATAAGAAAAATCTTAAGCGGCTTATCCCAAACGACCCAGTGCGCTTACTTGGCCGCCCTTTTTTTTATTCATTGTTGAGAAAAATCTCAAGCGGCTAATCCCCAACAACTTAATGCGCTTACTTGGCCGCACTTTTATTTTATTTATTAATTACCAAAATTCTAAGCGGCTAATCCCCAACGACCCAGTGCGCTAACTTGGCCGCACTTTTATTTTATTAATTATTAAGAAAAATCTCGAGTGGCTAATCCCCAACGACTTAATGCGCTTACTTGGCCACACTTTTTCTTATTCATTAATAACCAAAATCCCAAGCGGCTAATTCCCAACGACCTAGTGCGCTTACTTGGCTGCACTTTTCTTTATTTATTAATTACCAAAATTCCAAGCGGCTAATCCCCAACAATTCAGTGCGCTAACTTGGCCGCACATTTAATTTATTTATTAATTACCAAAATCCCAAGCGGCTAATCCCCAACGACCCAGTGCGCTAACTTATCCACACTTCTATTTTATTTATTGATAAGAAAAATCTCAAGCGGCTAATCCCCAACGACCCAGTGCGCTTACTTAGCCGCACTTTTATTTCATTAATTAATAAGAAAAGTCTTAAGCGGCTAATCCCCAACGACCTAGTGCGCTTACTTGGCCGCACTTTTATTTCATTTATTAATAAGCAAAATCCCAAGCGGCTAATCCCCAACGACCCAGTGCGCTAACTTAGCCGCACTTTTATTTTATTTATTAATAAAAAAAATCTCGAGTGGCTAATCCCCAACGACCCAAAGCACCTACTTGGTCGCACTTTTTATTAATTACCAAAATCTCAAGCGGCTAATCCCCAACGACCTAGTGCGCTTACTCGGCCGAAATTTTATTTTATTTACAAATAAGAAAAATCACAAACGGCTAATTCCCAACGACCCAAAGCGCTTACTTGGCCACACTTTAATTTTATTTACAAATGAGAAAAATCTCGAGCGGCTTATCCCAAACCACCCAGTGCGCTTACTTGGCCGCCCTTTTTTTTATTCATTGTTGAGAAAAATCTCAAGCGGCTAATTCCCAACAACTTAATGCGCTTACTTGGCCGCACTTTTATTTTATTTATTAATTACCAAAATTCCAAGCGGCTAATCCCCAACGACCCAGTGCGCTAACTTGGCCGCACTTTTATTTTATTAATTATTAAGAAAAATCTTGCGTGGCTAATCCCCAACGACCCAAAGCACTTACTTGGCCGCACTTTTTATTAATTACCAAAATCACAAGCGGCTAATCCCCAACGACCCAGTGCGCCTACTTGGCCGAGCTTTTTTTTATTTATTAATTACCAAAATCCCAAGCAGCTAATCCCCAACGACCCAGTGCGCTAACTTGGCGGCCCTTTTGTTTATTTATTGTTAAGAAAAATCTTAAGCGGCTAATCCCCAACGACTTAATGCGCGTACTTGGCCACACTTTTTTTTATTTATTAATTACCAAAATCCCAAGCGGCTAATTCCCAACGACCCAGTGCGCTTACTTTGCCACACTTTTATTTTATTTACAAATAAGAAAAATCACAAGCGGCTAATTCCCAACGACCCAAAGCGCTTACTTGGCCACACTTTTATTTTATTTACAAATAAGAAAAATCTCGAGCGGCTTATCCCAAACGACCCAGTGCGCTTACTTGGCCGCCCTTTTTTTTATTTATTGTTAAGAAAAATCTCAAGCGGCTAATCCCCAACGACTTAATGCGCTTACTTGGCCGCACTTTTATTTTATTTATTAATTACCAAAATTCCAAGTGGCTAGTCCCCAACGACTCAGTGCGCTTACTTGGCCACACTTTCTTTTATTTATTAATAACCAAAATCCCAAGCGGCTAATTCCCAACGACCGAGTGCGCTAACTTGGCCGCCCTTTTTTTTATTTATTGTTAAGAAAAATCTCGAGTGGCTAATCCCCAACGACCCAAAGCACTTACTTGGCCGCACTTTTAATTAATTACCAAAATCTCAAGCGGCTAATCTCCAACGACCTAGTGCGCTTACTTGGCCGCACTTATATTTTATTTATTAATTACCGAAATTCCAAGCGGCTAATCCCCAACGACCCAGTGCGCTAACTTGGCCGCACTTTTATTTTATTGATTAATAAGAAAAATCTCGAGTGGCTAATCCCAAACGACCTAAAGCACTTACTTGGCCGCACTTTTTATTAATTACCAAAATCACAAGCGGCTAATCCCCAACGACTCAGTGCGCCTACTTGGCCGAGCTTTTTTTTATTTATTAATTACCAAAATCCCAAGCAGCTAATCCCCAACGACCCAGTGCGCTAACTTGGCGGCCCTTTTGTTTATTTATTGTTAAGAAAAATCTTAAGCGGCTAATCCCCAACGACTTAATGCGCGTACTTGGCCACACTTTTTTTTATTTATTAATTACCAAAATCCCAAGCGGCTAATTCCCAACGACCCAGTGCGCTTACTTGGCCACACTTTTATTTTATTTACAAATAAGAAAGATCACAAGCGGCTAATTCCCAACGATCCAAAGCGCTTACTTGGCCACACTTTTATTTTATTTACAAATAAGAAAAATCTCGAGCGGCTTATCCCAAACGACCCAGTGCGCTTACTTGGCCGCCCTTTTTTTTATTTATTGTAAAAAAAAATCTCAAGCGGCTAATCCCCAACGACTTAATGCGCTTACTTGGCCGCACTTTTATTTTATTTATTAATTACCAAAATTCCAAGTGGCTAGTCCCCAACGACTCAGTGCGCTTACTTGGCCACACTTTTTTTTATTTATTAATAACCAAAATCCCAAGCGGCTAATTCCCAACGACCGAGTGCGCTAACTTGGCCGCCCTTTTTTTTATTTATTGTTAAGAAAAATCTCGAGTGGCTAATCCCCAACGACCCAAAGCACTTACTTGGCCGCACTTTCAATTAATTACCAAACTCTCAAGCGGCTAATCTCCAACGACCTAGTGCACTTACTTGGCCGCACTTATATTTTATTTATTAATTACCGAAATTCCAAGCGGCTAATCCCCAACGACCCAGTGCGCTAACTTGGCCGCACTTTTATTTTATTGAATAATGAGAAAAATCTCGAGTGGCTAATCCCAAACGACCCAAAGCACTTACTTGGCCGCACTTTTAATAAATTACCAAAATCTCAAGCGGCTAATCCCCAACGACCTAGTGCGCTTACTTGGCCGCACTTTTTTTTATTTATTAATTACCAAAATCCCAAGCGGCTTATCCCAAACGACCCAGTGCTCTTACTTGGCCGCCCTTTTTTTATTTATTGTTAAGAAAAATCTTAAGCGGCTTATCCCCAACGACTTAATGCGTTTACTTGGCCACACTTTTTTTTATTTAATAATAACCAAAATCCCAAGCGGCTAATTCCCAACGACCCAGTGCGCTTACTTGGCTGCACTTTTTTTTATTTATTAATTACCAAAATTCCAAGCGGCTAATCCCCAACAATTCAGTGCGCTAACTTGGCCGCACCTTCATTTTATTTATTAATTACCAAAATCCCAAGCGGCTAATCCCCAACGACCCAGTGCGCTAACTTATCCACACTTTTATTTCATTTATTGATAAGAAAAATCTCAAGCGGCTAATCCCCAACGACCCAGTGCTCTTACTTGGCCGCACTTTTATTTCATTAATTAATAAGAAAAATCTTAAGCGGCTAATCCCCAACGACCTTGTGCGCTTACTTGGCCGCACTTTTATTTTATTTACAAATTACCAAAATTCCAAGCGGCTAATCCCCAACGACCCAGTGCGCTTACTTAGCCACACTTTCATTTTATTTATTGGTAAGAAAAATCTCAAGCAGCTAATCCCCAACGACCCAGTGCGCTTACTTGGCTGCACTTTTATTATATTAATTAATAAGAAAAATCTTGAGCGGCTAATCCCCAACGACCCAGTGCGCTTACTTGGCCGCACTTTTATTTTATTTATTAATTACCTAAATCCCAAGCGGCTAATCCCCAACGACCCAGTGCGCTAACTTGGCCGCACATTTATTTTATTCATTGGTAAAAAAAAACTCAAGCAGCTAATCCCCAACGACCTAGTGCGCTTACTTGGCCGTACTTTGATTTTATTTATTGGTAAGAAAAATCTCAAGCGGCTAATCCCCAACGACCTAGTGCGCTTACTTGGCAGCACTTTTGTTTTATTTATTATTAAGAAAAATCTCGAGTGGCTAATCCCCAACGACCCAAAGCACTTACTTGGCCGCACTTTTTATTAATTACCAAAATCTCAAGCGGCTAATCCCCAACGACCTAGTGCGCTTACTTGGCCGCACTTTTATTTAATTTATTAATTACCAAAATCCCAAGCGGCTAATCCTCAACGACCCAGAGCACTTACTTGGCCGCACTTTTTATTAATTACCAAAATTTCAAGCGGCTAATCCTCAACGACCTAGTGCGCTTACTTGGCCGCACTTTTATTTTATTTATAAATTACCAAAATTCCAAGCGGCTAATCCCCAACGACTCAGTGCGCTAACTTGGCCGCCCTTTTTGTTATTTATTGTTAAGAAAAATCTCAAGCGGCTAATCCCCAACGACCTAAAGCACTTACTTGGCCACCCTTTTTTTTATTTATTAATTACCAAAATCCTAAGCGGCTGATTTCCATCGACCCAGTGCGCTTACTTGGCCACACTTTCATTTTATTTACAAATGAAAAAAATCACAAGCGGCTAATTCCCAACGACCCAGTGCCCTTACTTGGCAACACTTTTTTTTATTTATTAATAACCAAAATCCCAAGCGGCTAATTCCCAACGACCCAGTGCGCTAACTTGGCCGCCCTTTTTTTTATTTATTGTTAAGAAAAATCTCGAGTGGCTAATCCCCAACGACCCAAAGCACTTACTTGGCCGCACTTTCAATTAATTACCAAAATCTCAAGCGGCTAATCTCCAACGACCTAGTGCGCTTACTTGGCCGCACTTTTATTTTATTTATTAATTACCAAAATTCCAAGCGGCTAATCCCCAACGACCTAGTGCGCTAACTTGGCCGCACTTTTATTTTATTAATTAATAAGAAAAATCTCGAGTGGCTAATTTCCAACGAACTAAAGCACTTTCTTGGCCGCACTTTCAATTAATTACCAAAATTCCAAGCGGCTAATCCCCAACGACCCAGTGCGCTTACTTGGCTGCACTTTTCTTTATTTATTATTTACCAAAATCCCAAGCGGCTAATTCCCAACAATTCAGTGCGCTAACTTGGCCGCACATTCATTTTATTTATTAATTACCAAAATCCCAAGCGGCTAATCCCCAACGACCCAGTGCGCTAACTTATCTACACTTTTATTTCATTGATTGATAAAAAAAATCTCGAGCGGCTAATCCCCAACGACCCAGTGCGCTTACTTGGCCGCACTTTTATTTCATTAATTAATAAGAAAAATCTTAAGCGGCTAATCCTCAACGACCTAGTGCGCTTACTTGGCCGCACTTTTATTTTATTTATAAATTACCAAAATCCCAAGCGGCTAATCCCCAACGACCCAGTGCGCTTACTTGGCTGCACTTTTATTTCATTTATTAATAAAAAAAATCTCGAGTGGCTAATCCCAAACGACTCAAAGCACTTACTTGGCCGCACTTTTTATTAATTACCAAAATCTCAAGCGGCTAATCCCCAACGACCTAGTGCGCTTACTTGGCCGCACTTTTATTTTATTTATTAATTACCAAAATTCCAAGCGGCTAATCCCCAACGACCCAGTGCGCTAACTTGGCCGCCCTTTTTTTTATTTATTGTTAAAAAAATTCTCAAGCTGCTAATCCCCAACGACTTAATGCGCTTACTTGGCCACACTTTTTTTTATTTATTAATTACCAAAATCCCAAGCGGCTAATTCCCAACGACCCAGTGCGCTTACTTGGCCACACTTTTATTTTATTTACAAATAAGAAAAATCACAAGCGGCTAATTCCCAACGACCCAAAGCACTTACTTAGCCGCACTTTTTATTAATTACCAAAATCACAAGCGGCTAATCCCCAACGACCCAATGCGCCTACTTGGCCGAGCTTTTTTTTATTTATTAATTACCAAAATCTCAAGCGGCTAATCCCCAACGACCCAGTGCGCTAACTTGGCCGCACATTTATTTTATTTATTAATTACCAATATCCCAAGCGGCTTATCCCCAAAGACCCAGTGCGCTTACTTAGCCACACTTTTATTTTATTTATTGATAAGAAAAATCTTAAGCGGCTTATTCCCAACGACCCAGTGCGCTTACCAGGCCACACTTTTTTTCATTTATTAATTACCTAAATCCCAAGCGGCTAATCCCCAACGACCCAGTGCGCTAACTTGGCCGCACATTTATTTTATTTATTAATAACTAAAATCCCAAGCGGCTTATCCCCAAAGACCCAGTGCGCTTACTTAGCCACACTTTTATTTTATTTATTGGTAAGAAAAATCTCAAGCGGCTAATCCCCAACGACCTTGTTCGCTTACTTGGCTGCACTTTTATTTTATTTATTATTAAGAAAAATCTCGAGTGGCTAATCCCCAACGACCCAAAGCAATTACTTGGCCGCACTTTTTATTAATTACGAAAATCTCAAGCGGCTAATTTCCATCGACCCAGTGCGCTTACTTGGCCACACTTTTATTTTATTTACAAATAAGATAAATCACAAGCGGCTAATTCCCAACGACCCAGTGCGCTTACTTGGCCACACATTTATTTTATTTACAAATAAGAAAAATCTTAAGCGGCTTATCCCAAACGACCCAGTGCGCTTACTTGGCCGCCCTTTTTTTATTTATTGTTAAAAGAATTCTCAAGCGGCTAATCCCCAACGACTTAATGCGCTTACTTGGCCGCACTTTTATTTTATTAATTAATTACCAAAATTCCAAGCGGCTAATCCCCAACGACCCAGTGCGCTAACTTGGCCGCACTTTTATTTTATTAATTAATAAGAAAAATCTCGAGTGGCTAATTTCCAACGACCCAAAGCACTTACTTGGCCGCACTTTCAATTAATTACCAAAATTCCAAGCGGCTAATCCCCAACGACCCAGTGCGCTTACTTGGCTGCACTTTTCTTTATTTATTATTTACCAAAATCCCAAGCGGCTAATTCCCAAAAATTCAGTGCGCTAACTTGGCCGCACATTCATTTTATTTATTAATTACCAAAATCCCAAGCGGCTAATCCCCAACGACCCAGTGCGCTAACTTGGCCGCACTTTTATTTTATTAATTAATAAGAAAAATCTCGAGTGGCTCATCTCCAACGGCCCAGTGCGCTTACTTGGCCGCACTTTTATTTCATTAATTAATAAGAAAAATCTTAAGCGGCTAATCCTCAACGACCTAGTGCGCTTACTTGGCCGCACTTTTATTTTATTTATAAATTACCAAATTCCCAAGCGGCTAATCCCCAACGACCCAGTGCGCTTACTTGGCTGCACTTTTATTTCATTTATTAATAAAAAAAATCTCGAGTGGCTAATCCCCAACGACTCAAAGCACTTACTTGGCCGCCCTTTTTTTATTTATTGTTAAGAAAAATCTTAAGCGGCTTATCCCCAACGACTTGATGCGTTTACTTGGCCACACTTTTTTTTATTTATTAATAACCAAAATCCCAAACGGCTAATTCCCAACGACCCAGTGCGCTTACTTGGCTGCACTTTTTTTTATTTATTAATTACCAAAATCCCAAGCGGCTAATCCCCAACAATTCAGTGCGCTAACTTGGCCGCACATTCATTTTATTTATTAATTACCAAAATCCCAAGCGGCTAATCCCCAACGACCCAGTGCGCTAACTTATCCACACTTTTTTTTCATTTATTGATAAGAAAAATCTCAAGCGGCTAATCCCCAACGACCCAGTGCTCTTACTTGGCCGCACTTTTATTTCATTAATTAATAAGAAAAATCTTAAACGGCTAATCCCCAACGACCTTGTGCGCTTACTTGGCCGCACTTTTATTTTATTTATAAATTACCAAAATTCCAAGCGGCTAATCCCCAACGACCCAGTGCGCTTACTTAGCCACACTTTCATTTTATTTATTGGTAAGAAGAATCTCAAGCAGCTAATCCCCAACGACCCAGTGCGCTTACTTGGCTGCACTTTTATTTCATTAATTAATAAGAAAAATCTTGAGCGGCTAATCCCCAACGACCCAGTGCGCTTACTTGGCCGCACTTTTATTTTATTTATTAATTACCTAAATCCCAAGCGGCTAATCCCCAACGACCCAGTGCGCTAACTTGGCCGCACATTTATTTTATTTATTGGTAAAAAAAAACTCAAGCAGCTAATCCCCAACGACCTAGTGCGCTTACTTGGCCGTACTTTGATTTTATTTATTGGTAAGAAAAATCTCAAGCGGCTAATCCCCAACGACCTAGTGCGCTTACTTGGCAGCACTTTTGTTTTATTTATTATTAAGAAAAATCTCGAGTGGCTAATCCCCAACGACCCAAAGCACTTACTTGGCCGCACTTTTTATTAATTACCAAAATCTCAAGCGGCTGATCCCCAACGACCTAGTGCGCTTACTTGGCCGCACTTTTATTTTATTTATTAATTACCAAAATCCCAAGCGGCTAATCCTCAACGACACAGAGCACTTACTTGGCCGCACTTTTATTTTATTAATTAATAAGAAAAATCTCGAGTGGCTAATTTCCAACGACCCAAAGCACTTACTTGGCCGCACTTTTTATTAATTACCAAAATCTCAAGCGGCTGATCCCCAACGACCTAGTGCGCTTACTTGGCCACACTTTCATTTTATTTACAAATGAAAAAAATCACAAGCGGCTAATTCCCAACGACCCAGTGCCCTTATTTGGCAACACTTTTTTTTATTTATTAATAACCAAAATCCCAAGCGGCTAATTCCCAACGACCCAGTGCGCTAACTTGGCCGCCCTTTTTTTTATTTATTGTTAAGAAAAATCTCGAGTGGCTAATCCCCAACGACCCAAAGCACTTACTTGGCCGCACTTTCAATTAATTACCAAAATCTCAAGCGGCTAATCTCCAACGACCTAGTGCGCTTACTTGGCCGCACTTTTGTTTTAATTATTAATTACCAAAATTCCAAGCGGCTAATCTCCAACGACCCAGTGCGCTAACTTGGCCGCACTTTTATTTTATTAATTAATAAGAAAAATCTCGAGTGGCTAATTTCCAACGACCCAAAGCACTTACTTGGCCGCACTTTCAATTAATTACCAAAATTCCAAGCGGCTAATCCCCAACGACCCAGTGCGCTTACTTGGCTGCACTTTTCTTTATTTATTATTTACCAAAATCCCAAGCGGCTAATTCCCAACAATTCAGTGCGCTAACTTGGCCGCACATTCATTTTATTTATTAATTACCAAAATCCCAAGCGGCTAATCCCCAACGACCCTGTGCGCTAACTTATCTACACTTTTATTTCATTGATTGATAAGAAAAATCTCGAGCGGCTAATCCCCAACGACCCAGTGCGCTTACTTGGCCGCACTTTTATTTCATTAATTAATAAGAAAAATCTTAAGCGGCTAATCCTCAACGACCTAGTGCGCTTACTTGGCGGCACTTTTATTTTATTTATAAATTACCAAAATCCCAAGCGGCTAATCCTAAACGACCCAGTGCGCTTACTTGGCTGCACTTTTATTTCATTTATTAATAAAAAAAATCTCGAGTGGCTAATCCCCAACGACTCAAAGCACTTACTTGGCCGCACTTTTTATTAATTACCAAAATCTCAAGCGGCTAATCCCCAACGACCTAGTGCGCTTACTTGGCCGCACTTTTATTTTATTTATTAATTACCAAAATTCCAAGCGGCTAATCCCCAACGACCCAGTGCGCTAACTTGGCCGCCCTTTTTTTTATTTATTGTTAAAAAAATTCTCAAGCTGCTAATCCCCAACGACTTAATGCGCTTACTTGGCCACACTTTTTTTTATTTATTAATTACCAAAATCCCAAGTGGCTAATTCCCAACGACCCAGTGCGCTTACTTGGCCACACTTTTATTTTATTTACAAATAAGAAAAATCACAAGCGGCTAATTCCCAACGACCCAAAGCACTTACTTAGCCGCACTTTTTATTAATTACCAAAATCACAAGCGGCTAATCCCCAACGACCCAATGCGCCTACTTGGCCGAGCTTTTTTTTATTTATTAATTACCAAAATCTCAACCGGCTAATCCCCAACGACCCAGTGCGCTAACTTGGCCGCACATTTATTTTATTTATTAATTACTAATATCCCAAGCGGCTTATCCCCAAAGACCCAGTGCGCTTACTTAGCCACACTTTTATTTTATTTATTGATAAGAAAAATCTCAAGCGGCTTATTCCCAACGACCCAGTGCGCTTACCAGGCCACACTTTTTTTCATTTATTAATTACCTAAATCCCAAGCGGCTAATCCCCAACGACCCAGTGCGCTAACTTGGCCGCACATTTATTTTATTTATTAATAACCAAAATCCCAAGCGGCTTATCCCCAAAGACCCAGTGCGCTTACTTAGCCACACTTTTATTTTATTTATTGGTAAGAAAAATCTCAAGCGGCTAATCCCCAACGACCTCGTTCGCTTACTTGGCTGCACTTTTATTTTATTTATTATTAAGAAAAATCTCGAGTGGCTAATCCCCAACGACCCAAAGCAATTACTTGGCCGCACTTTTTATTAATTACCAAAATCTCAAGCGGCTAATTTCCATCGACCCAGTGCGCTTACTTGGCCACACTTTTATTTTATTTACAAATAAGATAAATCACAAGCGGCTAATTCCCAACGACCCAGTGCGCTTACTTGGCCACACATTTATTTTAATTACAAATAAGAAAAATCTTAAGCGGCTTATCCCAAACGACCCAGTGCGCTTACTTGGCCGCCCTTTTTTTATTTATTGTTAAAAAAATTCTCAAGCGGCTAATCCCCAACGACTTAATGCGCTTACTTGGCCGCACTTTTATTTTATTTATTAATTACCAAAATTCTAAGCGGCTAATCCCCAACGACCCAGTGTGCTAACTTGGCCGCACTTTTATTTTATTAATTAATAAGAAAAATCTCGAGTGGCTAATTTCCAACGACCCAAAGCACTTACTTGGCCGCACTTTCAATTAATTACCAAAATTCCAAGCGGCTAATCCCCAACGACCCAGTGCGCTTACTTGGCTGCACTTTTCTTTATTTATTATTTACCAAAATCCCAAGCGGCTAATTCCCAACAATTCAGTGCGCTAACTTGGCCGCACATTTATTTTATTTATTAATTACCAAAATCCCAAGCGGCTAATCCCCAACGACCCAGTGCGCTAACTTATCTACACTTTTATTTCATTGATTGATAAGAAAAATCTCGAGCGGCTAATCCCCAACGACCCAGTGCGCTTACTTGGCCGCACTTTTATTTCATTAATTAATAAGAAAAATCTTAAGCGGCTAATCCTTAACGACCTAGTGCGCTTACTTGGCCGCACTATTATTTTATTTATAAATTACCAAAATCCCAAGCGGCTAATCCCCAACGACCCAGTGCGCTTACTTGGCTGCACTTTTATTTCATTTATTAATAAAAAAAATCTCGAGTGGCTAATCCCCAACGACTCAAAGCACTTACTTGGCCGCACTTTTTATTAATTACCAAAATCTCAAGCGGCTAATCCCCAACGACCTAGTGCGCTTACTTGGCCGCACTTTTATTTTATTTATTAATTACCAAGATTCCAAGCGGCTAATCCCCAACGACTCAGTGCGCTAACTTGGCCGCCCTTTTTTTTATTTATTGTTAAAAAAATTCTCAAGCGGCTAATCCCCAACGACTTAATGCGCTTACTTGGCCACACTTTTTTTTATTTATTAATTACCAAAATCCCAAGCGGCTAATTCCCAACGACCCAGTGCGCTTACTTGGCCACACTTTTATTTTATTTACAAATAAGAAAAATCACAAGCGGCTAATTCCCAACGACCCAAAGCACTTACTTGGCCGCACTTTTTATTAATTACCAAAATCACAAGCGGCTAATCCCCAACGACCGAGTGCGCCTACTTGGCCGAGCTTTTTTTTATTTATTAATTACCAAAATCTCAAGCGGCTAATCCCCAACGACCCAGTGCGCTAACTTGGCCGCACATTTATTTTATTTATTAATTACCAAAATCCCAAGCGGCTAATCCCCAAAGACCCAGTGCGCTTACTTAGCCACACTTTTATTTTATTTATTGATAAGAAAAATCTCAAGCGGCTTATTCCCAACGACCTCGTTCGCTTACTTGGCTGCACTTTTATTTTATTTATTATTAAGAAAAATCTCGAGTGGCTAATCTTCAACGACCCAAAGCACTTACTTGGCCGCACTTTCAATTAATTACCAAAATCTCAAGCGGCTAATCTCCAACGACCTAGTGCGCTTACTTGGTCGCACTTATATTTTATTTATTAATTACCGAAATTCCAAGCGGCTAATCCCCAACGACCCAGTGCGCTAACTTGGCCGCACTTTTATTTTATTGATTAATAAGAAAAATCTTGAGTGGCTAATCCCAAACGACCCAAAGCACTTACTTGGCCGCACTTTCAATAAATTACCAAAATCTCAAGCGGCTAATCCCCAACGACCTAGTGCGCTTACTTGGCCGCACTTTTTTTTATTTATTAATTACCAAAATCCCAAGCGGCTTATCCCAAACGACCCAGTGCTCTTACTTGGCCGCCCTTTTTTTATTTATTGTTAAGAAAAATCTTAAGCGGCTTATCCCCAACGACTTAATGCGTTTACTTGGCCACACTTTTTTTTATTTATTAATAACCAAAATCCCAAGCGGCTAATTCCCAACGACCCAGTTCGCTTACTTGGCTGCACTTTTTTTTATTTATTAATTACCAAAATCCCAAGCGGCTAATCCCCAACAATTCAGTGCGCTAACTTGGCCGCACATTCATTTTATTTATTAATTACCAAAATCCCAAGCGGCTAATCCCCAACGACCCAGTGCGCTAACTTATCCACACTTTTATTTCATTTATTGATAAGAAAAATCTCAAGCGGCTAATCCCCAACTACCCAGTGCTCTTACTTGGCCGCACTTTTATTTCATTAATTAATAAGAAAAATCTTAAGCGGCTAATCCCCAACGACCTTGTGCGCTTACTTGGCCGCACTTTTATTTTATTTATAAATTACCAAAATTCCAAGCGGCTAATCCCCAACGACCCAGTGCGCTTACTTAGCCACACTTTCATTTTATTTATTGGTAAGAAAAATCTCAAGCAGCTAATCCCCAACGACCCAGTGCGCTTACTTGGCTGCACTTTTATTCCATTAATTAATAAGAAAAATCTTGAGCGGCTAATCCCCAACGACCCAGTGCGCTTACTTGGCCGCACTTTTATTTTATTTATTAATTACCTAAATCCCAAGCGGCTAATCCCCAACGACCCAGTGCGCTAACTTGGCCGCATATTTATTTTATTTATTGGTAAAAAAAAACTCAAGCAGCTAATCCCCAACGACCTAGTGCGCTTACTTGGCCGTACTTTGATTTTATTTATTGGTAAGAAAAATCTCAAGCGGCTAATCCCCAACGACCTAGTGCGCTTACTTGGCAGCACTTTTGTTTTATTTATTATTAAGAAAAATCTCGAGTGGCTAATCCTTAACGACCCAGAGCACTTACTTGGCCGCACTTTTTATTAATTACCAAAATTTCAAGCGGCTAATCCTCAACGACCTAGTGCACTTACTTGGCCGCACTTTTATTTTATTTATTAATTACTAAAATTCCAAGCGGCTAATCCCCAACAACCCAGTGCGCTAACTTGGCCGCCCTTTTTTTTATTTATTGTTAAGAAAAATCTCAAGCGGCTAATCCCCAACGACCTAAAGCACTTACTTGGCCACCCTTTTTTTTATTTATTAATTACCAAAATCCTAAGCGGCTGATTTCCATCGACCCAGTGCGCTTACTTGGCCACACTTTCATTTTATTTACAAATGAAAAAAATCACAAGCGGCTAATTCCCAACGACCCAGTGCCCTTACTTGGCAACACTTTTTTTTATTTATTAATAACCAAAATCCCAAGCGGCTAATTCCCAACGACCCAGTGCGCTAACTTGGCCGCACATTCATTTTATTTATTAATTACCAAAATCCCAAGCGGCTAATCCCCAACGACCCAGTGCGCTAACTTATCCACACTTTTATTTCATTTATTGATAAGAAAAATCTCAAGCGGCTAATCCCCAACGACCCAGTGCGCTTACTTGGCTGCACTTTTTTTTATTTATTAATAACCAAAATCCCAAGCGGCTAATTCCCAACGACCCAGTGCGCTAACTTGGCCGCACATTCATTTTATTTATTAATTACCAAAATCCCAAGCGGCTAATCCCCAACGACCCAGTGCGCTAACTTATCCACACTTTTATTTCATTTATTGATAAGAAAAATCTCAAGCGGCTAATCCCCAACGACCCAGTGCGCTAACTTGGCCGCACTTTTATTTTATTGATTAATAAGAAAAATCTTGAGTGGCTAATCCCAAACGACCCAAAGCACTTACTTGGCCGCACTTTCAATAAATTACCAAAATCTCAAGCGGCTAATCCCCAACGACCTAGTGCGCTTACTTGGCCGCACTTTTTTTTATTTATTAATTACCAAAATCTTAAGCGGCTTATCCCAAACGACCCAGTGCTCTTACTTGGCCGCCCTTTTTTTATTTATTGTTAAGAAAAATCTTAAGCGGCTTATCCCCAACGACTTAATGCGTTTACTTGGCCACACTTTTTTTTATTTATTAATAACCAAAATCCCAAGCGGCTAATTCCCAACGACCCAGTTCGCTTACTTGGCTGCACTTTTTTTTATTTATTAATTACCAAAATCCCAAGCGGCTAATCCCCAACAATTCAGTGCGCTAACTTGGCCGCACATTCATTTTATTTATTAATTACCAAAATCCCAAGCGGCTAATCCCCAACGACCCAGTGCGCTAACTTATCCACACTTTTATTTCATTTATTGATAAGAAAAATCTCAAGCGGCTAATCCCCAACTACCCAGTGCTCTTACTTGGCCGCACTTTTATTTCATTAATTAATAAGAAAAATCTTAAGCGGCTAATCCCCAACGACCTTGTGCGCTTACTTGGCCGCACTTTTATTTTATTTATAAATTACCAAAATTCCAAGCGGCTAATCCCCAACGACCCAGTGCGCTTACTTAGCCACACTTTCATTTTATTTATTGGTAAGAAAAATCTCAAGCAGCTAAGCCCCAACGACCCAGTGCGCTTACTTGGCTGCACTTTTATTCCATTAATTAATAAGAAAAATCTTGAGCGGCTAATCCCCAACGACCCAGTGCGCTTACTTGGCCGCACTTTTATTTTATTTATTAATTACCTAAATCCCAAGCGGCTAATCCCCAACGACCCAGTGCGCTAACTTGGCCGCATATTTATTTTATTTATTGGTAAAAAAAAACTCAAGCAGCTAATCCCCAACGACCTAGTGCGCTTACTTGGCCGTACTTTGATTTTATTTATTGGTAAGAAAAATCTCAAGCGGCTAATCCCCAACGACCTAGTGCGCTTACTTGGCAGCACTTTTGTTTTATTTATTATTAAGAAAAATCTCGAGTGGCTAATCCTTAACGACCCAGAGCACTTACTTGGCCGCACTTTTTATTAATTACCAAAATTTCAAGCGGCTAATCCTCAACGACCTAGTGCACTTACTTGGCCGCACTTTTATTTTATTTATTAATTACTAAAATTCCAAGCGGCTAATCCCCAACAACCCAGTGCGCTAACTTGGCCGCCCTTTTTTTTATTTATTGTTAAGAAAAATCTCAAGCGGCTAATCCCCAACGACCTAAAGCACTTACTTGGCCACCCTTTTTTTTATTTATTAATTACCAAAATCCTAAGCGGCTGATTTCCATCGACCCAGTGCGCTTACTTGGCCACACTTTCATTTTATTTACAAATGAAAAAAATCACAAGCGGCTAATTCCCAACGACCCAGTGCCCTTACTTGGCAACACTTTTTTTTATTTATTAATAACCAAAATCCCAAGCGGCTAATTCCCAACGACCCAGTGCGCTAACTTGGCCGCACATTCATTTTATTTATTAATTACCAAAATCCCAAGCGGCTAATCCCCAACGACCCAGTGCGCTAACTTATCCACACTTTTATTTCATTTATTGATAAGAAAAATCTCAAGCGGCTAATCCCCAACGACCCAGTGCGCTTACTTGGCTGCACTTTTTTTTATTTATTAATTACCAAAATCCCAAGCGGCTAATTCCCAACGACCCAGTGCGCTTACTTGGCTGCACTTTTTTTTATTTATTAATTACCAAAATCCCAAGCGGCTAATCCCCAACAATTCAGTGCGCTAACTTGGCCGCACATTCATTTTATTTATTAATTACCAAAATCCCAAGCGGCTAATCCCCAACGACCCAGTGCGCTAACTTATCCACACTTTTATTTCATTTATTGATAAGAAAAATCTCAAGCGGCTAATCCCCAACGACCCAGTGCTCTTACTTGGCCGCACTTTTATTTCATTAATTAATAAGAAAAATCTTAAGCGGCTAATCCCGAACGACCTTGTGCGCTTACTTGGCCGCCCTTTTATTTTATTTATAAATTACCAAAATTCCAAGCGGCTAATCCCCAACGACCCAGTGCGCTTACTTAGCCACACTTTCATTTTATTTATTGGTAAGAAAAATCTCAAGCAGCTAATCCCCAACGACCCAGTGCGCTTACTTGGCTGCACTTTTATTTCATTAATTAATAAGAAAAATCTTGAGCGGCTAATCCCCAACGACCCAGTGCGCTTACTTGGCCGCACTTTTATTTTATTTATTATTAAGAAAAATCTCGAGTGGCTAATCCCCAACGACCCAAAGCACTTACTTGGCCGCACTTTTTATTAATTACCAAAATCTCAAGCGGCTAATCCCCAACGACCTAGTGCGCTTACTTGGCCGCACTTTTATTTTATTTATTAATTACCAAAATCCCAAGCGGCTAATCCTCAACGACCCAGAGCACTTACTTGGCCGCACTTTTTATTAATTACCAAAATTTTAAGCGGCTAATCCTCAACGACCTAGTGCGCTTACTTGGCCGCACTTTTATTTTATTTATTAATTACCAAAATTCCAAGCGGCTAATCCCCAACGACCCAGTGCGCTAACTTGGCCGCCCTTTTTTTTATTTATTGTTAAGAAAAATCTCAAGCGGCTAATCCTCAACGACCTAAAGCACTTACTTGGCCACCCTTTTTTTTATTTATTAATTACCAAAATCCTAAGCGGCTGATTTCCATCGACCCAGTGCGCTTACTTGGCCACACTTTCATTTTATTTACAAATGAAAAAAATCACAAGCGGCTAATTCCCAACGACCCAGTGCCCTTACTTGGCAACACTTTTTTTTATTTATTAATAACCAAAATCCCAAGCGGCTAATTCCCAACGACTCAGTGCGCTTACTTGGCCGCCCTTTTTTTTATTTATTGTTAAGAAAAATCTCCAGTGGCTAATCCCCAACGACCCAAAGCACTTACTTGGCCGCACTTTCAATTAATTACCAAAATCTCAAGCAGCTAATCTCCAACGACCTAGTGCGCTTACTTGGCCGCACTTTTATTTTATTTATTAATTACCAAAATTTCAAGCGGCTAATCCCCAACGGCCCAGTGCGCTAACTTGGCCGCACTTTTATTTTATTAATTAATAAGAAAAATCTCGAGTGGCTAATTTCCAACGACCCAAAGCACTTACTTGGCCGCACTTTCAATTAATTATAAAAATTCCAAGCGGCTAATCCCCAACGACCTAGTGCGCTTACTTGGCTGCACTTTTCTTTATTTATTATTTACCAAAATCCCAAGCGGCTAATTTCCAACAATTCAGTGCGCTAACTTGGCCGCACATTCATTTTATTTATTAATTACCAAAATCCCAAGCGGCTAATCCCCAACGACCCAGTGCGCTAACTTATCTACACTTTTATTTCATTGATTGATAAGAAAAATCTCGAGCGGCTAATCCCCAACGACCCAGTGCGCTTACTTGGCTGCACTTTTATTCCATTAATTAATAAGAAAAATCTTGAGCGGCTAATCCCCAACGACCCAGTGCGCTTACTTGGCCGCACTTTCATTTTATTTATTAATTACCTAAATCCCAAGCGGCTAATCCCCAACGACCCAGTGCGCTAACTTGGCCGCACATTTATTTTATTTATTGGTAAAAAAAAACTTAAGCAGCTAATCCCCAACGACCTAGTGCGCTTACTTGGCCGTACTTTGATTTTATTTATTGGTAAGAAAAATCTCAAGCGGCTAATCCCCAACGACCTAGTGCGCTTACTTGGCAGCACTTTTGTTTTATTTATTATTAAGAAAAATCTCGAGTGGCTAATCCCCAACGACCCAAAGCACTTACTTGGCCGCACTTTTTATTAATTACTAAAATCTCAAGCGGCTAATCCCCAACGACCTAGTGCGCTTACTTGGCCGCACTTTTATTTTATTTATTAATTACCAAAATCCCAAGCGGCTAATCCTCAACGACCCAGAGCACTTACTTGGCCGCACTTTTTATTAATTACCAAAATTTCAAGCGGCTAATCCTCAACGACCTAGTGCGCTTACTTGGCCGCACTTTTATTTTATTTATTAATTACTAAAATTCCAAGCGGCTAATCCCCAACAACCCAGTGCGCTAACTTGGCCGCCCTTTTTTTTATTTATTGTTAAGAAAAATCTCAAGCGGCTAATCCCCAACGACCTAAAGCACTTACTTGGCCACCCTTTTTTTTATTTATTAATTACCAAAATCCTAAGCGGCTGATTTCCATCGACCCAGTGCGCTTACTTGGCCACACTTTCATTTTATTTACAAATGAAAAAAATCACAAGCGGCTAATTCCCAACGACCCAGTGCCCTTACTTGGCAACACTTTTTTTTATTTATTAATAACCAAAATCCCAAGCGGCGAATTCCCAACGACCCAGTGCGCTAACTTGGCCGCACATTCATTTTATTTATTAATTACCAAAATCCCAAGCGGCTAATCCCCAACGACCCAGTGCGCTAACTTATCCACACTTTTATTTCATTTATTGATAAGAAAAATCTCAAGCGGCTAATCCCCAACGACCCAGTGCGCTTACTTGGCTGCACTTTTTTTTATTTATTAATTACCAAAACCCCAAGCGGCTAATTCCCAACGACCCAGTGCGCTTACTTGGCTGCACTTTTTTTTATTTATTAATTACCAAAATCCCAAGCGGCTAATCCCCAACAATTCAGTGCGCTAACTTGGCCGCACATTTATTTTATTTATTAATTACCAAAATCCCAAGCGGCTAATCCCCAACGACCCAGTGCGCTAACTTATCCACACTTTTATTTCATTTATTGATAAGAAAAATCTCAAGCGGCTAATCCCCAACGACCCAGTGCTCTTACTTGGCCGCATTTTTATTTCATTAATTAATAAGAAAAATCTTAAGCGGCTAATCCCCAACGACCTTGTGCGCTTACTTGGCCGCCCTTTTATTTTATTTATAAATTACCAAAATTCCAAGCGGCTAATCCCCAACGACCCAGTGCGCTTACTTAGCCACACTTTCATTTTATTTATTGGTAAGAAAAATCTCAAGCAGCTAATCCCCAACGACCCAGTGCGCTTACTTGGCTGCACTTTTATTTCATTAATTAATAAGAAAAATCTTGAGCGGCTAATCCCCAACGACCCAGTGCGCTTACTTGGCCGCAGTTTTATTTTATTTATTATTGAGAAAAATCTCGAGTGGCTAATCCCCAACGACCCAAAGCACTTACTTGGCCGCACTTTTTATTAATTACCAAAATCTCAAGCGGCTAATCCCCAACGACCTAGTGCGCTTACTTGGCCGCACTTTTATTTTATTTATTAATTACCAAAATCCCAAGCGGCTAATCCTCAACGACCCAGAGCACTTACTTGGCCGCACTTTTTATTAATTACCAAAATTTTAAGCGGCTAATCCTCAACGACCTAGTGCGCTTACTTGGCCGCACTTTTATTTTATTTATTAATTACCAAAATTCCAAGCGGCTAATCCCCAACGACCCAGTGCGCTAACTTGGCCGCCCTTTTTTTTATTTATTGTTAAGAAAAATCTCAAGCGGCTAATCCTCAACGACCTAAAGCACTTACTTGGCCACCCTTTTTTTTATTTATTAATTACCAAAATCCTAATCGGCTGATTTCCATCGACCCAGTGCGCTTACTTGGCCACACTTTCATTTTATTTACAAATGAAAAAAATCACAAGCGGCTAATTCCCAACGACCCAGTGCCCTTACTTGGCAACACTTTTTTTTATTTATTAATAACCAAAATCCCAAGCGGCTAATTCCCAACGACCCAGTGCGCTAACTTGGCCGCCCTTTTTTTTATTTATTGTTAAGAAAAATCTCGAGTGGCTAATCCCCAACGACCCAAAGCACTTACTTGGCCGCACTTTCAATTAATTACCAAAATCTCAAGCGGCTAATCTCCAACGACCTAGTGCGCTTACTTGGCCGCACTTTTATTTTATTTATTAATTACCAAAATTTCAAGCGGCTAATCCCCAACGGCCCAGTGCGCTAACTTGGCCGCACTTTTATTTTATTAATTAATAAGAAAAATCTCGAGTGGCTAATTTCCAACGACCCAAAGCACTTACTTGGCCGCACTTTCAATTAATTACCAAAATTCCAAGCGGCTAATCCCCAACGACCCAGTGCGCTTACTTGGCTGCACTTTTCTTCATTTATTATTTACCAAAATCCCAAGCGGCTAATTTCCAACAATTCAGTGCGCTAACTTGGCCGCACATTCATTTTATTTATTAATTACCTTAATCCCAAGCGGCTTATCCCCAACGACCCAGTGCGCTAACTTATCTACACTTTTATTTCATTGATTGATAAGAAAAATCTCGAGCGGCTAATCCCCAACGACCCAGTGCGCTTACTTGGCCGCACTTTTATTTCATTAATTAATAAGAAAAATCTTAAGCGGCTAATCCTCAACGACCTAGTGCGCTTACTTGGCCGCACTTTTATTTTATTTATAAATTACCAAAATCCCAAGCGGCTAATCCCCAACGACCCAGTGCGCTTACTTGGCTGCACTTTTATTTCATTTATTAATAAAAAAAATCTCGAGTGGCTAATCCCCAACGACTCAAAGCACTTACTTGGCCGCACTTTTTATTAATCACCAAAATCTCAAGCGGCTAATCCCTAACGACCTAGTGCGCTTACTTGGCCGCACTTTTATTTTATTTATTAATTACCAAAATTCCAAGCGGCTAATCCCCAACGACCCAGTGCGCTAACTTGGCCGCCCTTTTTTTTATTTATTGTTAAAAAAATTCTCAAGCTGCTAATCCCCAACGACTTAATGCGCTTACTTGGCCACACTTTTTTTTATTTATTAATTACCAAAATCCCAAGCGGCTAATTCCCAACGACCCAGTGCGCTTACTTGGCCACACTTTTATTTTATTTACAAATAAGAAAAATCACAAGCGGCTAATTCCCAACGACCCAAAGCACTTACTTGGCCGCACTTTTTATTAATTACCAAAATCACAAGCGGCTAATCCCCAACGACCCAATGCGCCTACTTGGCCGAGCTTTTTTTTATTTATTAATTACCAAAATCTCAACCGGCTAATCCCCAACGACCCAGTGCGCTAACTTGGCCGCACATTTATTTTATTTATTAATTACCAATATCCCAAGCGGCTTATCCCCAAAGACCCAGTGCGCTTACTTAGCCACACTTTTATTTTATTTATTGATAAGAAAAATCTCAAGCGGCTTATTCCCAACGACCCAGTGCGCTTACCAGGCCACACTTTTTTTCATTTATTAATTACCTAAATCCCAAGCGGCTAATCCCCAACGACCCAGTGCGCTAACTTGGCCGCACATTTATTTTATTTATTAATAACCAAAATCCCAAGCGGCTTATCCCCAAAGACCCAGTGCGCTTACTTAGCCACACTTTTATTTTATTTATTGGTAAGAAAAATCTCAAGCGGCTAATCCCCAACGACCTCGTTCGCTTACTTGGCTGCACTTTTATTTTATTTATTATTAAGAAAAATCTCGAGTGGCTAATCCTCAACGACCCAAAGCAATTACTTGGCCGCACTTTTTATTAATTACCAAAATCTCAAGCGGCTAATTTCCATCGACCCAGTGCGCTTACTTGGCCACACTTTTATTTTATTTACAAATAAGATAAATCACAAGCGGCTAATTCTCAACGACCCAGTGCGCTTACTTGGCCACACATTTATTTTATTTACAAATAAGAAAAATCTTAAGCGGCTTATCCCAAACGACCCAGTGCGCTTACTTGGCCGCCCTTTTTTTATTTATTGTTAAAAAAATTCTCAAGCGGCTAATCCCCAACGACTTAATGCGCTTACTTGGCCGCACTTTTATTTTATTAATTAATAAGAAAAATCTCGAGTGGCTAATTTCCAACGACCCAAAGCACTTACTTGGCCGCACTTTCAATTAATTACCAAAATTCCAAGCGGCTAATCCCCAACGACCCAGTGCGCTTACTTGGCTGCACTTTTCTTTATTTATTATTTACCAAAATCCCAAGCGGCTAATTCCCAACAATTCAGTGCGCTAACTTGGCCGCACATTCATTTTATTAATTAATTACCAAAATCCCAAGCGGCTAATCCCCAACGACCCAGTGCGCTAACTTATCTACACTTTTATTTCATTGATTGATAAGAAAAATCTCGAGCGGCTAATCCCCAACGACCCAGTGCGCTTACTTGGCCGCACTTTTATTTCATTAATTAATAAGAAAAATCTTAAGCGGCTAATCCTCAACGACCTAGTGCGCTTACTTGGCCGCACTTTTATTTTATTTATAAATTACCAAAATCCCAAGCGGCTAATCCCAAACAACCCAGTGCGCTTACTTGGCTGCACTTTTATTTCATTTATTAATAAAAAAAATCTCGAGTGGCTAATCCACAACGACTCAAAGCACTTACTTGGCCGCACTTTTTATTAATTACCAAAATCTCAAGCGGCTAATCCCCAACGACCTAGTGCGCTTACTTGGCCGCACTTTTATTTTATTTATTAATTACCAAAATTCCAAGCGGCTAATCCCCAACGACCCAGTGCGCTAACTTGGCCGCCCTTTTTTTTATTTATTGTTAAAAAAATTCTCAAGCGGCTAATCCCCAACGACTTAATGCGCTTACTTGGCCACACTTTTTTTTATTTATTAATTACCAAAATCCCAAGCGGCTAATTCCCAACGACCCAGTGCGCTTACTTGACCACACTTTTATTTTATTTACAAATAAGAAAAATCACAAGCGGCTAATTCCCAACGACCCAAAGCACTTACTTGGCCGCACTTTTTATTAATTACCAAAATCACAAGCGGCTAATCCCCAACGACCCAGTGCGCCTACTTGGCCGATTTTTTTTTTATTTATTAATTACCAAAATCTCAAGCGGCTAATCCCCAACGACCCAGTGCGCTAACTTGGCCGCACATTTATTTTCTTATTAATTACCAAAATCCCAAGCGGCTTATCCCCAAAGACCCAGTGCGCTTACTTAGCCACACTTTTATTTTATTTATTGATAAGAAAAATCTCAAGCGGCTTATTCCCAACGACCCAGCGCGCTTACCAGGCCACACTTTTTTTCATTTATTAATTACCTAAATCCCAAGCGGCTAATCCCCAACGACCCAGTGCGCTAACTTGGCCGCACATTTATTTTATTTATTAATAACCATAATCCCAAGCGGCTTATTTCCAAAGACCCAGTGCGCTTACTTAGCCACACTTTTATTTTATTCATTAGTAAGAAAAATCTCAAGCGGCTATTCCCCAACGACCTCGTTCGCTTACTTGGCTGCACTTTTATTTTATTTATTATTAAGAAAAATCTCGAGTGGCTAATCCCCAACGACCCAAAGCAATTACTTGGCCGCACTTTTTATTAATTACCAAAATCTCAAGCGGCTAATTTCCATCGACCCAGTGCGCTTACTTGGCCACACTTTTATTTTATTTACAAATAAGATAAATCACAAGCGGCTAATTCCCAACGACCCAGTGCGCTTACTTGGCCACACATTTATTTTATTTACAAATAAGAAAAATCTTAAGCGGCTTATCCCAAACGACCCAAGGCGCTTACTTGGCCGCCCTTTTTTTATTTATCGTTAAGAAAAATCTTAAGTGGCTAATCCCCAACGACTTAATGCGCTTACTTGGCCACACTTTTTCTTATTTATTAATAACCAAAATCCCAAGCGGCTAATCCCCAACAATTCAGTGCGCTAACTTGGCCGCACATTTATTTTATTTATTAATTACCAAAATCCCAAGCGGCTAATCCCCAACGACCCAGTGCGCTAACTTATCCACACTTCTATTTTATTTATTGATAAGAAAAATCTCAAGCGGCTAATCCCCAACGACCCAGTGCGCTTACTTAGCCGCACTTTTATTTCATTAATTAATAAGAAAAGTCTTAAGCGGCTAATCTCCAACGACCTAGTGCTCTTACTTGGACGCACTTTTATTTTATTTATTAATTACCAAAATCCCAAGCGGCTAATCCCCAACGACCCAGTGCGCTAACTTATCCACACTTCTATTTTATTTATTGATAAGAAAAATCTCAAGCGGCTAATCCCCAACGACCCAGTGCGCTAACTTAGCCGCACTTTTATTTTATTTATTAATAAAAGAAATCTCGAGTGGCTAATCCCCAACGACCCGAAGCACTTACTTGGTCGCACTATTAATTAAGTACCAAAATCTCAAAGGGCTAATCCCCAACGACCTAGTGCGCTTACTTGGCCGCACTTTTATTTTATTTATTACTTACCAAAATTCCAAGTGGCTAATCCCCAACGACACAGTGCGCTAACTTGGCCGCCCTTTTTTTTATTTATTGTTAAAAAAAATCTCAAGCGGCTAATCCCCGACGACTTAATGCGCTTACTTGGCCACACTTTTTTTTATTTATTAATTAGCAAAATCCCAAGCGGCTAATTCCCATTGACCCAGTGCGCTTACTTGGCCGAAATTTTATTTTATTTACAAATAAGAAAAATCACAATCGGCTCATTCCCAACGACCCAAAGCGCTTACTTGGCCACACTTTTATTTTATTTACAAATGAGAAAAATCTCGAGCGGCTTATCCCAAACCACCCAGTGCGCTTACTTGGCCGCCCTTTTTTTTATTCATTGTTGAGAAAAATCTCAAGCGGCTAATCCCCAACGACTTAATGCGCTTACTTGGCCGCACTTTTATTTTATTTATTAATTACCAAAATTCCAAGCGGCTGATCCCCAACGACCCAGTGCGCTAACTTGTCCGCACTTTTATTTTATTAATTATTAAAAAAAATCTCGAGTGGCTAATCCCCAACGACCCAAAGCACTTACTTGGCCGCACTTTTTATTAATTACCAAAATCACAAGCGGCTAATCCCCAACGACCCAGTGCGCCTACTTGGCCGAGCTTTTCTTAATTTATTAATTACCAAAATCCCAAGCGGCTAATCCCCAACGACCCAGTGCGCTAACTTGGCGGCCCTTTTGTTTATTTATTGTTAAGAAAAATCTTAAGCAGCTAATCCAAAACGACTTAATGCGCGTACTTGGCCACACTTTTTTTTATTTATTATTTACCAAAATCCCAAGCGGCTGATTCCCAACGACCCAGTGCGCTTACTTGGCCACACTTTTATTTTATTTACAAATAAGAAAAATCACAAGCGGCTAATTCCCAACGACCCAAAGCGCTTACTTGGCCACACTTTTATTTTATTTACAAATGAGAAAAATCTCGAGCGGCTTATCCCAAACCACCCAGTGCGCTTACTTGGCCGCCCTTTTTTTTATTCATTGTTGAGAAAAATCTCAAGCGGCTAATCCCCAACGACTTAATGCGCTTACTTGGCCGCACTTTTATTTTATTTATTAATTACCAAAATTCCAAGCGGCTGATCCCCAACGACCCAGTGCGCTAACTTGTCCGCACTTTTATTTTATTAATTATTAAAAAAAATCTCGAGTGGCTAATCCCCAACGACCCAAAGCACTTACTTGGCCGCACTTTTTATTAATTACCAAAATCACAAGCGGCTAATCCCCAACGACCCAGTGCGCCTACTTGGCCGAGCTTTTCTTAATTTATTAATTACCAAAATTCCAAGCGGCTAGTCCCCAACGACTCAGTGCGCTTACTTGGCCACACTTTTTTTTATTTATCAATAACCAAAATCCCAAGCAGCTAATTCCCAACGACCGAGTGCGCTAACTTGGCCGCCCATTTTTTTATTTATTGTTAAGAAAAATCTCGAGTGGCTAATCCCCAACGACCCAAAGCACTTACTTGGCCGCACTTTCAATTAATTACCAAAATCTCAAGCGGCTAATCTCCAACGACCTAGTGCGCTTACTTGGCCGCACTTATATTTTATTTATTAATTACCGAAATTCCAAGCGGCTAATCCCCAACGACCCAGTGCGCTAACTTGGCCGCACTTTTTTTTTATTGATTGATAAGAAAAATCTCGAGTGGCTAATCCCCAACGACCCAAAGCACTTACTTGGCCGCACTTTCAATAAATTACCAAAATTTCAAGCGGCTAATCCCCAACGACCTAGTACGCTTACTTGGCCGCACTTTTTTTTATTTATTAATTAACAAAATCCCAAGCGGCTTATCCCAAACGACCCAGTGCTCTTACTTGGCCGCCCTTTTCTTATTTATTGTTAAGAAAAATCTTAAGCGGCTTATCATCAACGACTTAATGCGCTTACTTGGCCACACTTTTTTTTATTTATTAATAACTAAAATCTCAAGCGGCTAATTCCCAACGACCCAGTGCGCTTACTTGGCTGCACTTTTTTTTATTTATTAATTACCAAAATCCCAAGCGGCTAATCCCCAACAATTCAGTGCGCTAACTTGGCTTCACATTCATTTTATTTATTAATTACCAAAATCCCAAGCGGCTAATCCCCAACGACCCAGTGCGCTAACTTATCCACACTTTTATTTTATTTATTGATAAGAAAAATCTCAAGCGGCTAATCCCCAACGACCCAGTGCGCTTACTTGGCCGCACTTTCATTTCATTAATTAATAAGAAAAATCTTAAGCGGCTAATCCCCAACGACCTAGTGCGCTTACTTGGCCGCACTTTCATTTTATTTATAAATTACCAAAATCCCAAGCGGCTAATCCCCAACGACCCAGTGCGCTTACTTAGCCACACTTTCATTTTATTTATTGGTAAGAAAAATCGCAAGCGGCTAATCCCCAACGACCCAGTGCGCTTATTTGGCTGCACTTTTATTTCATTAATTAATAAGAAAAATCTTGAGCGGCTAATTCCCAACGACCCAGTGCGCTTACTTGGCCACACTTCAATTTTATTTACAAATAAGGAAAATCACAAGCGGCTTATTCCCAACGACCCAGTGCGCTAACTTGGCCACACTTTTATTTTATTCATTAATTATTAAAATTTCAAGCGGCTAATCCTCAACGACCCAGTGCGCTTACTTAGCCACACTTTTATTTTATTTATTAATGAGAAAAATCTCAAGTGGCTCATCCCCCACAACCCAGTGCGCTAACTTAGCCGCACTTTTATTTTATTTATTAATAAGGAAAATCTTGAGAGGCTAATCCCCAACGACCTAGTGCGCTTACTTGGCCGCACTTTTATTTTATTTATTAATTACCAAAATTCCAAGCGGCTAATCCCCAACGACCCAGTGCGCTAACTTAGCCGCACTTTTATTTTATTTATTAATAAAAAAAATCTCGAGTGGCTAATCCCCAACGACCCAAAGCACTTACTTGGCCGCACTTTTTATTAATTACCAAAATCTCAAGCGGCTAATCCCCAACGACTTAATGCGCTTACTTGGCCACACTTTTTTTTATTTATTAATTACTAAAATCCCAAGCGGCTAATTCCCAACGACCCAGTGCGCTTACTTGGCCACACTTTTATTTTATTTACAAATAAGAAAAATCACAAGCGGCTAATTCTCAACGACCCAAAGCGCTTACTTGGCCACACTTTTATTTTATTTACCAATGAGAAAAATCTCGAGCGGCTTATCCCAAACGACCCAGTGCGCTTACTTGGCCGCCCTTTTTTTTATTTATTGTTAAGAAAAAGCTTAAGCGGCTAATCCCCAACGACTTAATGCGCTTACTTGGCCGCACTTTTATTTTATTTATTAATTACTGAAATTCCAAGCGGCTAATCCCCAACGACACAGTGCGCTAACTTGGCCGCACTTTTATTATATTAATTATTAAGAAAAATCTCGAGTGGCTAATCCCCAACGACCCAAAGCACTTACTTGGCCGCACTTTTTATTAATTACCAAAATCACAAGCGGCTAATCCCCAACAACCCAGTGCGCCTACTTGGCCGAGCTTTTCTTTATTTATTAATTACCAAAATCTTAAGCGGCTAATCCCCAACGACCCAGTGCGCTAACTTGGCCGCACATTTATTTTATTTACAAATTACCAAAGACCCAAGCGGCTTATCCCCAAAGACCCAGTGCGCTTACTTAGCCACACTTTTATTTTATTTATTAATAAAAAAAATCTCAAGCGGCTAATTCCCAACGGCCCAGAGCGCTTACCAGGCCACACTTTTTTTTATTTATTAATTACCTAAATCCCAAGCGGCTAATCCCCAACGACCCAGTGCGCTAACTTGGCCGCACATTTATTTTATTTATTGGTAAGAAAAAACTCAAGCAGCTAATCCCCAACGACCTAGTGCGCTTACTTGGCCGTACTTTTATTTTATTTATTGGTAAGAAAAATCTCAAGTGGCTTATTCCCAACGACCTAGTGCGCTTACTTGGCAGCACTTTTATTTTATTTATTATTAAGAAAAATCTCGAGTGGCTAATCCCCAATGACCCAAAGCACTTACTTGGCCGCACTTTTTATTAATAACCAAAATCTCAAGAGGCTAATCCCCGACGACCTAGTGCGCTTACTTGGCCGCACTTTTATTTTATTCATTAATAACTAAAATTCTACGCGGCTAATCCCCAACGACCCAGTGCGCTTACTTGGCCGCCCTTTTTTTTATTTATTGTTAAGAAAAATCTCAAGCGGCTAATCCCCAACGAGTTAATGCGCTTACTTAGCCACACTTTTTGTTATTTATTAGTTACCAAAATCCCAAGCGGCTTATTCCCAACAACCCAGTGCGCCTACTTGGCCGCTCTTTTCTTTATTTACAAATAAGGAAAATCACAAGCGGCTAATTCCCAACGACCCAGTGCGCTAACTTGGCCACAATTTTATTTTATTTACAAATAAGAAAAATCTCAAGCGGCTAATCCCCAATGACCCAGTGCGCTTACTTGGTCGCCCTTTTTTTTATTTATTGTTAAGAAAAATCTCAAGCAGCTAATCCCTAACGACTTAATGCGCTTACTTGGCCACACTTTTTTTTATTTATTAATTACCAAAATCCTAACCGGCTAATTCCCAACGACCCAGTGCGCTTACTTGGCCACATTTAAATTTTATTTACAAATAAGGAAAATCACAAGCGGCTAATTCCCAACGACCCAGTGCGCTAACTTGGCCACACTTTAATTTTATCCATTAATTACCAAAATTCCAAGCGGCTAATCCCCTACGACCCAGTGCGCTTACTTAGCTACACTTTAATTTTATTTATTAATAAGAAAAAACTCAAGCGGCTAATCCCCAACGACCCGGTGCGCCTACTTGGCCGCACTTTTCTTTATTTATTAATTACCAAAATCCCAAGCAGCTAATCCCCAACGACCCAGTGCGCTAACTTGGCCGCACATTTATTTTATTTATTAATTACCAAAATCCCAATTGGCTCATTTCCAACGACCCGAAGCACTTACTTGACCGCACTTTTATTTTATTTATTAATTACCAAAATCTCAAGCGGCTAATCCTCAACAACCCAGTGCGCTAACTTAGCCGCACTTTTATTTTGTTTATCAATGGAAAAAATCTCGAGTGGCTAATCCCTAACGACCCAAAGCACTTACTTGGCCGCACTTTATATTAATTACCAAAATCCCAAGCGGCTAATCCCCAACGACCCAGTGCGCCTACTTGGCCGCACTTTTCTTTATTTAATAATTACCAAAATCCCAAGCGGCTAATCCCCAACGACCCAGTGCGCTTACTTGGCCACATCTTAATTTTATTTACAAATAAGGAAAATCACAAGCGGCTAATTCCCAACGACCCAGTGCGCTAACTTTGCTGCACATTTATTTTATTCATTAATTTCCAAAATCCCAAGCGGCTAATTCCCAAAGTACCAGTGCGCTTACTTAGCCACACTTTTATTTTATTCATTAATAAGAAAAATCTCAAGCGGCTAATCCTCAACGACCCAGTGCGCTAACTTGGCCGCACATTTATTTTATTTATTAATAAAAAAAATCTCAAGCGGCTAATCCTTAAAGACCTAGTGCGCTTACTTAGCCACACTTTTATTTTATTTATTAATAAGAAAAATCTCAAGCGGCTAGTCCCTAACGACCCAGTGCGCTTACTAGGCCACACTTTTTTTTATTTATTAATTACCTAAATCCCAAGCGGCTAATCCCCAACGATTCAGTGCACTAACTTGGCCGCACATTTATTTCATTTATTGGTAAAAAAAAACTCAAGCGGCTAATCCCCAACGACCTAGTGCGCTTACTTAGCCGTACTTTTATTTTATTAATTGGTAGGAAAATCTCAAGCGGCTAATTTCCAACGACCTAGTGCACTTACTTGGCAGCACTTTTATTTCATTTATTAATTACCAAAATCCCAAGCGGCTAATCCCCAACGACCCAGTGCGCTTACTTAGCTGCACTTTTATTTTATTTATTAATAAGAAAAATCTAGAGTGGCTAATCCCCAACGACTCAAAGCACTTACTTGGCCGCACTTTTTATTAATTACCAAAATCTCAAGCGGCTAATCCCCAACGACCCAGTGCGCTTACTTGGCCGCACTTTTATTTTATTAATTAATAAGAAAAATCTCGAGTGGCTAATCCCCAACGATCCAAAGCACTTACTTGGCCGCACTTTTTATTAATTACCAAAATCTCAAGCGGCTAATCCCCAACGACCTAGTGCGCTTACTTGGCAGCACTTTTATTTCATTTATTGATTACCAAACTCCCAAGCGGCTTATCCCCAACGACCCAGTGCGCTTACTTGGCCGCCCTGTTTTTTATTTATTGTTAAGAAAAATCTCAAGCGGCTAATCCCCAACGAGTTAATGCGCGTACTTAGCCACACTTTTTTTTATTTATTAATTAGCAAAATCCCAAGCGGCTAATTCCCAACGACCCAGTGCGCTTACTTGGCCACTTTTTTATTTTATTTACAAATAAGGAAAATCACAAGCGGCTAATTCCCAACGACCCAGTGCGCTAACTTGGCCACAATTTTATTTTATTTACAAATAAGAAAAATCTCAAGCGGCTAATCCCCAACGACCCAGTGCGCTTACTTGGCCGCCCTTTTTTTTATTTATTGTTAAGAAAAATCTCAAGCGGCTAATCCCCAACGAGTTAATGCGCGTACTTAGCCACACTTTTATTTTATTAATTAATTACCAAAATCCCAAGCGGCTAATCCTCAACGACCCTGTGCGCTTACTTAGCTACACTTCAATTTTATTTATTAATAAGAAAAATCTCAAGCGGCTAATCCCCAACAACCCAGTGCGCCTACTTGGCCGCACTTTTCTTTATTTATTAATTACCAAAATCCCAAGCGGCTAATCCCCAACGACCCAGTGCGCTAACTTGGCCGCACATTTATTTTATTTATTAATTACCAAAATCCCAATTGGCTCATCTCCAACGACCCAAAGCACTTACTTAACCGCTTTTTTATTTTATTTATTAATTACCAAAATCTCAAGCGGCTAATCCCCAACAACCCAGTGCGCTAACTTAGCCGCACTTTTATTATATTTATTAATAAAAAAAATCTCGAGTGGCTAATCCCCAACGACCCAAAGCACTTACTTGGCCGCACTTTTTATTAATTACCAAAATCCCAAGCGGCTAATCCCCAACGACCCAGTGCGCCTACTTGGCCGCACTTTTCTTCATTTATTAATTACCAAAATCCCAAGCTGCTAATCCCCAACGACCCAGTGCGCTAACTTGGCCGCACATTTATTTTATTCATTAATTACCAAAATCCCAAGCGGCTAATCCCCAAAGACCCAGTGCGCTTACTTAGCCACACTTTTATTTTATTTATTAATAAGAAAAATCTCAAGCGGCTAATCCCCAACGACCCAGTGCGCTTACTAGGAAACACTTTTTTTTATTTATTAATCACCTAAATCCCAAGCGGCTAATCCCCAACGACCCAGTGCGCTAACTTGGCCCCACATTTATTTTATTTATTAGTAAAAAAAAACTCAAGCGGCTAATCCCCAACGACCTAGTGCGCTTACTTCGCCGTACTTTTATTTTATTTATTGGTAAAAAAAATCTCAAACGGCTAATTTCCAACGACCTAGTGCGCTTACTTGACAGCACTTTTATTTTATTTATTAATTACCAAAATCCCAAGCGGCTAATCCCCAACGACCCAGTGCGCTTACTTGGCCGCACTTTTCTTCATTTATTAATTACCAAAATCCCAAGCAGCTAATCCCATACGACCCAGTGCGCTTACTTAGCCGTACTTTTATTTTATTAATTGGTAGGAAAATCTTAAGCGGCTAATTTCCAACGACCTAGTGCACTTACTTGGCAGCACTTTTATTTCATTTATTAATTACCAAAATCCCAAGCGGCTAATCCCCAACGACCCAGTGCGCTTACTTGGCCGCACTTTTATTTTATTTATTAATAAGAAAAATCTCGAGTGGCTAATCCCCAACGACTCAAAGCACTTACTTGGCCGCACTTTTTATTAATTACCAAAATCTCAAGCGGCTAATCACCAACGACCCAGTGCGCTTACTTGGCCGCACTTTTATTTCATTAATTAATAAGAAAAATCTCGAGTGGCTAATCCCCAACGACCCAAAGCACTTACTTGGCCGCACTTTTCATTAATTACCAAAATCTCAAGCGGCTAATCCCCAACGACCTAGTGCGCTTACTTGGCAGCACTTTTATTCCATTTATTGATTACCAAACTCCCAAGCGGCTAATCCCCAACGACCCAGTGCGCTTACTTGGCCGCCCTTTTTTCTATTTATTGTTAAGAAAAATCTCAAGCGGCTAATCCCCAACGAGTTAATGCGCGTACTTAGCCACACTTTTTTTTATTTATTAATTACCAAAATCCCAAGCGGCTAATTCCCAACGACCCAGTGCGCTTACTTGGCCACTTTTTTATTTTATTTACAAATAAGGAAAACCGTAAGCGGCTAATTCCAAACGACCCAGTGCGCTAACTTGGCCACAATTTTATTTTATTTACAAATAAGAAAAATCTCAAGCGGCTACTCCACAAAGACCCAGTGCGCTTACTTGGTCGCCCTTTTTTTTATTAATTGTTAAGAAAAATCTCAAGCAGCTAATCCCTAACGACTTAATGCGCTTACTTGGCCACACTTTTTTTTATTTATGAATTACCAAAATTCCAACCGGCTAATTCCCAACGATTCAGTGCGCTTACTTGGCCACTTTTTCATTTTATTTACAAATAAGGAAAATCACAAGCGGCTTATTCCCAACGACCCAGTGCGCTAACTTGGCCACAATTTTATTTTATTCACAAATAAGAAAAATCTCAAGCGGCTAATCCCCAACAACCCAGTGCGCCTACTTGGCCGCACTTTTCTTTATTTATTAATTACCAAAATCCCAAGCGGCTAATCCCCAACGACCCAGTGCGCTAACTTGGCCGCACATTTATTTTATTTATTAATTACCAAAATCCCAATTGGCTTATCTCTAACGACCTAAAGCACTTACTTAACCGCACTTTTATTTTATTCATTAATTACCAAAATCTCAAGCGGCCAATCCCCAACAACCCAGTGCGCTAACTTAGCCGCACTTTTATTTTATTTATTAATAAGAAAAATCTCGAGTGGCTAATCCCCAACGACTCAAAGCACTTACTTGGCCGCACTTTTTATTAATTACCAAAATCTTAAGCGGCTTATCCCCAACGACCCAGTGCGCTTACTTGGCCGCACTTTTATTTTATTAATAAATAAGAAAAATCTCGAGTGGCTAATCCCCAACGACCCAAAGCACTTACTTGGCCGCACTTTTTATTAATTACCAAAATCTCAAGCGGCTAATCCCCAACGACCTAGTGCGCTTACTTGGCAGCACTTTTATTTCATTTATTGATTACCAAACTCCCAAGCGGCTTATCCCCAACGACCCAGTGCGCTTACTTGGCCGCCCTTTTTTTTATTTATTGTTAAGAAAAATCTCAAGCGGCTAATCCCCAACGAGTTAATGCGCGTACTTAGCCACACTTTTTTTTATTTATTAATTAGCAAAATCCCAAGCGGCTAATTCCCAACGACCCAGTGCGCTTACTTGGCCACTTTTTTATTTTATTTACAAATAAGGAAAATCACAAGCGGCTAATTCCCAACGACCCAGTGCGCTAACTTGGCCACAATTTTATTTTATTTACAAATAAGAAAAATCTCAAGCGGCTAATCCCCAACGACCCAGTGCGCTTACTTGGCCGCCCTTTTTTTTATTTATTGTTAAGAAAAATCTGAAGCGGCTAATCCCCAACGAGTTAATGCGCGTACTTAGCCACACTTTTATTTTATTAATTAATTACCAAAATCCCAAGCGGCTAATCCTCAACGACCCTGTGCGCTTACTTAGCTACACTTCAATTTTATTTATTAATAAGAAAAATCTCAAGCGGCTAATCCCCAACAACCCAGTGCGCTTACTAAGCCGTACTTTTATTTTATTAATTGGTAGGAAAATCTCAAGCGGCTAATTTCCAACGACCTAGTGCACTTACTTGGCAGCACTTTTATTTCATTTATTAATTACCAAAATCCCAAGCGGCTAATCCCCAACGACCCAGTGCGCTTACTTAGCTGCACTTTTATTTTATTTATTAATAAGAAAAATCTCGAGTGGCTAATCCCCAACGACTCAAAGCACTTACTTGGCCGCACTTTTTATTAATTACCAAAATCTTAAGCGGCTTATCCCCAACGACCAAGTGCGCTTACTTGGCCGCACTTTTATTTTATTAATAAATAAGAAAAATCTCGAGTGGCTAATCCCCAACGACCCAAAGCACTTACTTGGCCGCACTTTTTATTATTTACCAAAATCTCAAGCGGCTAATCCCCAACGACCTAGTGCGCTTACTAAGCCGTACTTTTATTTTATTAATTGGTAGGAAAATCTCAAGCGGCTAATTTCCAACGACCTAGTGCACTTACTTGGCAGCACTTTTATTTCATTTATTAATTACCAAAATCCCAAGCGGCTAATCCCCAACGACCCAGTGCGCTTACTTAGCTGCACTTTTATTTTATTTATTAATAAGAAAAATCTCGAGTGGCTAATCCCCAACGACTCAAAGCACTTACTTGGCCGCACTTTTTATTAATTACCAAAATCTTAAGCGGCTTATCCCCAACGACCCAGTGCGCTTACTTGGCCGCACTTTTATTTTATTAATAAATAAGAAAAATCTCGAGTGGCTAATCCCCAACGACCCAAAGCACTTACTTGGCCGCACTTTTTATTAATTACCAAAATCTCAAGCGGCTAATCCCCAACGACCTAGTGCGCTTACTTGGCAGCACTTTTATTTCATTTATTGATTACCAAACTCCCAAGCGGCTTATCCACAACGACCCAGTGCGCTTACTTGGCCGCCCTTTTTTTTATTTATTGTTAAGAAAAATCTCAAGCGGCTAATCCCCAACGAGTTAATGCGCGTACTTAGCCACACTTTTTTTTATTTATTAATTAGCAAAATCCCAAGCGGCTAATTCCCAACGACCCAGTGCGCTTACTTGGCCACTTTTTTATTTTATTTACAAATAAGGAAAATCACAAGCGGCTAATTCCCAACGACCCAGTGCGCTAACTTGGCCACAATTTTATTTTATTTACAAATAAGAAAAATCTCAAGCGGCTAATCCCCAACGACCCAGTGCGCTTACTTGGCCGCCCTTTTTTTTATTTATTGTTAAGAAAAATCTCAAGCGGCTAATCCCCAACGAGTTAATGCGCGTACTTAGCCACACTTTTATTTTATTAATTAATTACCAAAATCCCAAGCGGCTAATCCTCAACGACCCTGTGCGCTTACTTAGCTACACTTCAATTTTATTTATTAATAAGAAAAATCTCAAGCGGCTAATCCCCAACAACCCAGTGCGCCTACTTGGCCGCACTTTTCTTTATTTATTAATTACCAAAATCCCAAGCGGCTAATCCCCAACGACCCAGTGCGCTAACTTGGCCGCACATTTATTTTATTTATTAATTACCAAAATCCCAATTGGCTCATCTCCAACGACCCAAAGCACTTACTTAACCGCTTTTTTATTTTATTTATTAATTACCAAAATCTCAAGCGGCTAATCCCCAACAACCCAGTGCGCTAACTTAGCCGCACTTTTATTATATTTATTAATAAAAAAAATCTCGAGTGGCTAATCCCCAACGACCCAAAGCACTTACTTGGCCGCACTTTTTATTAATTACCAAAATCCCAAGCGGCTAATCCCCAACGACCCAGTGCGCCTACTTGGCCGCACTTTTCTTTATTTATTAATTACCAAAATCCCAAGCTGCTAATCCCCAACGACCCAGTGCGCTAACTTGGCCGCACATTTATTTTATTCATTAATTACCAAAATCCCAAGCGGCTAATCCCCAAAGACCCAGTGCGCTTACTTAGCCACACTTTTATTTTATTTATTAATAAGAAAAATCTCAAGCGGCTAATCCCCAACGACCCAGTGCGCTTACTAGGCAACACTTTTTTTTATTTATTAATCACCTAAATCCCAAGCGGCTAATCCCCAACGACCCAGTGCGCTAACTTGGCCCCACATTTATTTTATTTATTAGTAAAAAAAAACTCAAGCGGCTAATCCCCAACGACCTAGTGCGCTTACTTCGCCGTACTTTTATTTTATTTATTGGTAAGAAAAATCTCAAACGGCTAATTTCCAACGACCTAGTGCGCTTACTTGACAGCACTTTTATTTTATTTATTAATTACCAAAATCCCAAGCGGCTAATCCCCAACGACCCAGTGCGCTTACTTGGCCGCACTTTTCTTCATTTATTAATTACCAAAATCCCAAGCAGCTAATCCCATACGACCCAGTGCGCTTACTTAGCCGTACTTTTATTTTATTAATTGGTAGGAAAATCTTAAGCGGCTAATTTCCAACGACCTAGTGCACTTACTTGGCAGCACTTTTATTTCATTTATTAATTACCAAAATCCCAAGCGGCTAATCCCCAACGACCCAGTGCGCTTACTTGGCCGCACTTTTATTTTATTTATTAATAAGAAAAATCTCGAGTGGCTAATCCCCAACGACTCAAAGCACTTACTTGGCCGCACTTTTTATTAATTACCAAAATCTCAAGCGGCTAATCACCAACGACCCAGTGCGCTTACTTGGCCGCACTTTTATTTCATTAATTAATAAGAAAAATCTCGAGTGGCTAATCCCCAACGACCCAAAGCACTTACTTGGCCGCACTTTTCATTAATTACCAAAATCTCAAGCGGCTAATCCCCAACGACCTAGTGCGCTTACTTGGCAGCACTTTTATTTCATTTATTGATTACCAAACTCCCAAGCGGCTAATCCCCAACGACCCAGTGCGCTTACTTGGCCGCCCTTTTTTCTATTTATTGTTAAGAAAAATCTCAAGCGGCTAATCCCCAACGAGTTAATGCGCGTACTTAGCCACACTTTTTTTTATTTATTAATTACCAAAATCCCAAGCGGCTAATTCCCAACGACCCAGTGCGCTTACTTGGCCACTTTTTTATTTTATTTACAAATAAGGAAAACCGTAAGCGGCTAATTCCAAACGACCCAGTGCGCTAACTTGGCCACAATTTTATTTTATTTACAAATAAGAAAAATCTCAAGCGGCTACTCCACAAAGACCCAGTGCGCTTACTTGGTCGCCCTTTTTTTTATTAATTGTTAAGAAAAATCTCAAGCAGCTAATCCCTAACGACTTAATGCGCTTACTTGGCCACACTTTTTTTTATTTATGAATTACCAAAATTCCAACCGGCTAATTCCCAACGATTCAGTGCGCTTACTTGGCCACTTTTTCATTTTATTTACAAATAAGGAAAATCACAAGCGGCTTATTCCCAACGACCCAGTGCGCTAACTTGGCCACAATTTTATTTTATTCACAAATAAGAAAAATCTCAAGCGGCTAATCCCCAACAACCCAGTGCGCCTACTTGGCCGCACTTTTCTTTATTTATTAATTACCAAAATCCCAAGCGGCTAATCCCCAACGACCCAGTGCGCTAACTTGGCCGCACATTTATTTTATTTATTAATTACCAAAATCCCAATTGGCTTATCTCTAACGACCTAAAGCACTTACTTAACCGCACTTTTATTTTATTCATTAATTACCAAAATCTCAAGCGGCCAATCCCCAACAACCCAGTGCGCTAACTTAGCCGCACTTTTATTATATTTATTAATAAAAAAAATCTCGAGTGGCTAATCCCCAACGACCCAAAGCACTTACTTGGCCGCACTTTTTATTAATTACCAAAATCCCAAGCGGCTAATCCCCAACGACCCAGTGCGCCTACTTGGCCGCACTTTTCTTTATTTATTAATTACCAAAATCCCAAGCGGCTAATCCCCAACGACCCAGTGCGCTAACTTGGCCGCACATTTATTTTATTTATTAATTACCAAAATCCCAAGCGGCTAATCCCCAAAGACCCAGTGCGCTTACTTAGCCACACTTTTATTTTATTTATTAATAAGAAAAATCTCAAGCGGCTAATCCCCAACGACCCAGTGCGCTTACTAGGCAACACTTTTTTTTATTTATTAATCACCTAAATCCTAAGCGGCTAATCCCCAACGACCCAGTGCGCTAACTTGGCCGCACATTTATTTTATTTATTGGTAAAAAAAAACTCAAGCGGCTAATCCCCAACGACCTAGTGCGCTTACTTCGCCGTACTTTTATTTTATTTATTGGTAAGAAAAATCTCAAGCGGCTAATTTCCAACGACCTAGTGCGCTTACTTGACAGCACTTTTATTTTATTGATTAATTTAAAATTAATTTAATTTACAAATAAGAAAAATCACAAGCGGCTAATTTCCAACGACCCAGTGCGCTAACTTGGCCGCACTTTTCTTTATTTATTAATTACCAAAATCCCAAGCGGCTGATCCCCAACGACCCAGTGCGCTAATTTGGCCGCACATTTATTTTATTCATTAATTACCAAAATCCCAAGCGGCTAATCCCCAAAGACCCAGTGCGCTTACTTAGCCACACTTTTATTTTATTTATTAATAAGAAAAATCCCAAGCGGCTAATCCCCAACGACCCAGTGCGCTAACTTGGCCGCACATTTATTTTATTTATTAGTAAAAAAAAACTCAAGCGGCTAATTCCCAACGACCTAGTGCACTAACTCAGCCGCAATTTTATTTTATTTATTAATAAAAAAAATCTCGAGTGGCTAATCCCCAACGACCCAAAGCACTTACTTGGCCGCACTTTTTATTAATTACCAAAATCCCAAGCGGCTAATCCTCCACGACCCAGTGCGCCTACTTGGCCGCACTTTTCTTTATTCATTAATTACTAAAATCCCAAGCGGCTAATCCCCAACGACCCAGTGCGCTAACTTGGCCGCACATTTATTTTATTTATTAATTACCAAAATTCCAAGCAGCTAATTTCCAAAGACCTAGTGCGCTTACTTAGCCACACTTTTATTTTATTTATTAATAAGAAAAATCTCAAGCGGCTAATCCCCAACGACCCAGTGCGCTTACTAGGCCACACTTTTTTTTAATTATTAATTACATAAATCCCAAGCAGCTAATCCTCAACGACCCAGTGCGCTAACTTAGCCGCACATTTATTTTATTTATTGGTAAGAAAAATCTCAAGCGGCTAATCCCCAACGACCTAGTGCGCTTACTTGGCCGTACTTTTATTTTATTTATTGGTAAGAAAAATCTCAAGCGGCTAATCCCTAACGACCTAGTTAGCTTACTTGGCAGCACTTTTATTTTATTTATTAATTACCAAAATCCCAAGCGGCTAATCCCCAACGACCCAGTGCGCTTACTTGGCCGCACTTTTATTTTATTTATTAAAAAAAAAAATTTCGAGTAGCTAATCCCCAACGACCCAAAGCACTTTCTTGGCCGCACTTTTTATTAATTACCAAAATCTCAAGCGGCTAATCCTCAACGACCCAGTGCGCTTACTTGGCCGCACTTTTATTTTATTAATTAATAAGAAAAATCTCGAGTGGCTAATCCCCAACGACCCAAAGCACTTACTTGGCCGCACTTTTAATTAATTACCAAAATCTCAAGCGGCTAATCCCCAACGACCTAGTGTGCTTACTAGGCCGCACTTTCATTTTATTTAATAATTACCAAAATCCCAAGCGGCTAATCCCCAATGACTCAGTGCGCTTACTTGGCCGCCCTTTTTTTTATTTATTGTTAAGGAAAATCTCAAGCGGCTAATTTCCAACGAGTTAATGCGCTTACTTAGCAACACTTTTTTTTATTTATTAATTACCAAAATCCCAAGCGGCTAGTCCCCAACGACTCAGTGCGCTTACTTGGCCACACTTTTTTTCATTTATCAATAACCAAAATCCCAAGCGGCTAATTCCCAACGACCGAGCGCGCTAACTTGGCCGCCCTTTTTTTTATTTATTGTTAAGAAAAATCTCGAGTGGCTAATCCCCAACGACCCAAAGCACTTACTTGGCCGCACTTTTTATTAATTACCAAAATCACAAGCGGCTAATCCCCAACGACCCAGTGCGCCTACTTGGCCGAGCTTTTCTTAATTTATTAATTACCAAAATCCCAAGCGGCTAATCCCCAACGACCCAGTGCGCTAACTTGGCGGCCCTTTTGTTTATTTATTGTTAAGAAAAATCTTAAGCGGCTAATCCAAAACGACTTAATGCGCGTACTTGGCCACACTTTTTTTTATTTATTATATACCAAAATCCCAAGCGGCTAATTCCCAACGACCCAGTGCGCTTACTTGGCCACACTTTTATTTTATTTACAAATAAGAAAAATCACAAGCGGCTAATTCCCATTGACCCAAAGCGCTTACTTGGCCACACTTTTATTTTATTTACAAATAAGAAAAATCTCGAGCGGCTTATCCCAAACGACCCAGTGCGCTTACTTGGCCGCCCTTTTTTTTATTTATTGTTAAGAAAAATCTTAAGCGGCTAATCCCCAACGACTTAATGCGCTTACATGGCCGCACTTTTATTTTATTTATTAATTACCAAAATTCCAAGCGGCTAGTCCCCAACGACTCAGTGCGCTTACTTGGCCACACTTTTTTTTATTTATCAATAACCAAAATCCCAAGCGGCTAATTCCCAACGACCGAGTGCGCTAACTTGGCCGCCCTTTTTTTTATTTATTGTTAAGAAAAATCTCGAGTGGCTAATCCCCAACGACCCAAAGCACTTACTTGGCCGCACTTTCAATTAATTACCAAAATCTCAAGCGGCTAATCTCCAACGACCTAGTGCGCTTACTTGGCCTCACTTATATTTTATTTATTAATTACCGAAATTCCAAGCGGCTAATCCCCAACGACCCAGTGCGCTAACTTGGCCGCACTTTTTTTTTATTGATTGATAAGAAAAATCTCGAGTGGCTAATCCCCAACGACCCAAAGCACTTACTTGGCCGCACTTTCAATAAATTACCAAAATCTCAAGCGGCTAATCCCCAACGACCTAGTGCGCTTACTTGGCCGCACTTTTTTTTATTTATTAATTACCAAAATCCCAAGCGGCTTATCCCAAACGACCCAGTGCTCTTACTTGGCCGCC